>NW_027072089.1:88122406-88169906 GCF_038088225.1 Cyrtonyx montezumae | reverse complement strand
TTGAGAAGTTTCTCCCCACTTTTTCATTTTTTCTTCCCAAGCACTAATGGCCATCATAAAATTTCAGTAGAATACCTTACAGAAAAACAAGGACTTGTGTTGGATGTGAGTACTCTAGTATCAAGGGACCTTGGTGTCATTCCAGAGCTCTGAACTGCCTATGATGACATGCCCCTCCCTCCCTCTCTACTCTCTTCAGAACAGCCTCCTTGGATGAGGCATTTTATGAACTTTTAGGTAGACAGCCAACAACAATGGATGTATGCAATAGAAGGTGCTTTATTTTATTTTATTTTATTTTATTTTATTTTATTTTATTTTATTTTATTTTATTTTATTTTATTACTACAGAATCCATGAGTGAAAACAGAAAGCTTATGTAAGTAAATATTTAACACATCTGAACAATATCAGAAATTTTCACACCATTTTTCATTAGCCTCTCCTTTCTTTCCTATTTTCCTTTGTGTAAAAAATTACTTCTAAAATAACTTTAACTATTTGTTTTAAAAGTTTGTTATACACTTAGACATATAACAGAATAGGATTTTAAGACATAAAAAAAGGTGAGTGGAAGTGGAAGTGGCAGCAATTGAGGGAAGGCTAGAGTGCAGATGAATTTCAAATGAGACAAAATGTTTTCTTGAAAAAATACGGCTGTATTAGGACATGAAAACTAATGTCAGTGTCAGTCAATTAAGATTTAGCATGTAGAGTCCTATACTTTTCTTTTAGGCATAGGAAAATGAATTGCAAATGCATTAACAATTCATCCATAAACCATTATTGAGTGCCTTGAAAAAACATGAACAAGATTAGTATCTTTTGAAATTCACTGCTGCTCCTGAAGCTCAGTGTTGAGCAAGAGAGGTGCTTTGCTCTTGAAAATCTAACAACCAGTTTTGCAATGTCACCAATTTTTTTCAATCATCCAAATACCACCAATTCAATTAAGCTCATAAACCTCCTACCCATAGTTCTCCAGGATAAGCAGCTCCATTTAAAAGTGAATGTGGACGAGTCTGTGCTGTCCATGTGAAATATTGTTCAATCAACAGCCAAAGTTTTACTTGTCAGTTTTGATATATCCGATAATAGCTGTAGGTTGTTTTGCAATGTCCAATGTTCTGTGAAGATGGGCTTTTCATATTCTTTATTGTTTTTTTCTGACAAAATGTTGCCTGGACTTTTGCAGTTTTGTGAAATGAAACAACAGTAAAAACAATATATAATTTAACCCTCATAGACCTGACTGGACTACAGATAAGTATCTTTCCCAGGCCTATGGCTAGTTTTGGCCAGGATATAATGAGTTCCTGTTCATTGATCCCTTATAAGCATCCTCAGTGATTGAACACAACCCCATGCACAGCAGGCAGTCATTCATTTGCTCCTCTTTTCAACTCCTTTTTAATCAGCATTTGACACTGTTGAAAATCAAATCTATAATTAAGCTTCACAGACAGAGTTTTGGCAAATAAAAACAAAAACAAAAACCTGGAGACACATTTTTCATCAAGCATCTATATAAATTCTCTGGTATATAATCTGCGTGCACGGTGATTTATTTTTACTTAATGGTTCTTAGTTTCTTTTTTCTCATTTTCTCTGCTGAGGTTATTACCCTGCATTATTAACACACTCACGTGTGACTCTTTTGTTTATTTTTTACTAGTGGGAATACACTTTTTTTAGAAACAGCTCTTTATTGTGTATATAGGTTTAAAGTAAAGGTGCACAAACACACTCACAAATCAAGTTAATAAGCACTCTGATAAATAGCACAGCAACTTAATTGGGACAATTGCTAGGGAACAGATTCAATGACCCCAATCAGTGAATTAATGGCACACCTAGTTGTGAAAAGTCCATTTAAATGATAGGCTTGGTGTTGTCTGCTGCCTAGTCACAGTAGTTAACAGGTGTGAATTGGTGTTCATAGCATAAATTTCCTGCTGCTTGACCCTTTGTTCACTTCAGGTTGCTTCTCTACTCCTTCATAGCTGCTAACTGAATGGAAATTAATAGATTTATCTTAAATGTATCAGACTATATTAACACCTTCATAACAGTCAATTTAAAAAGTAAGATTATTTAGAAAGAATGTTCTCTGTGGGAACCTTTCTAATTATTTACTGTGTAGGCAAAATGAAACCCATTTTCCATGCCATATTTGGTGACCTGTTTTTAAAGTAAGTAAGTTCCAGAGTAACTAATATACTGCACTTTAGGCAGAACTTTGACTTATTTATCTGGTTTCTTGGGGAATGTGCTGTTTCTGTGAACTTTACTGATTCCCTCATTAAGGGCTGTGTAGTAACAGCTAAGTAATAAACTATTAAGGGCCTCCCCCCAGAAGTGGACATCTCTGGCTTCTGAATTCCATGAAGACCAGTAGACACATCCCACAGGCCAGTGTGATGATTTGTTTGAACAGTACTTGTTTTCTTTGTGTAGTAAAGATCAGTCTACAAAGGTTATATGCCTGGATTTAAAGACAGAGCAGGTAGAGCTATTCTTCCTGGTCTGTTGATATCTGAAGGTAAGAATTGAGTTTGCCTGCTTTATACTTCTGTTCTCAAGTTTAGGAAGTTTATCTTTTATGGATATAAGATGAGGGAATAGAAACATAACAAATTGACTGAAGTAAATAAGAATGTCCTTTTCTATTTCCCTCCTAAGTGAGTCTGCCACTTTAAACTTCACTATATCACTAATGGGAGTTTGTCAGGTAAACAAAGGTGTTCTCTACCTTTGTCTAAGATGCCATCAAGAAAACATGACCAAATACTAAAAGGCTTCCATTTTATAAAATTTTCTGACTGTAATCATAAGATCTATCGATGCAATCACTTTTTTTAAAGAAGGTATAATAAAGAATTAAATAATCTACTTGAATATAGGATGAATGGATGCTACTGAAAGACTTATTAGACTTATTGACTGTAGTGTCATGTGTTTCAACACATCACAAAACTACCAACATACATAATAAATGTTTGGCATGCAAGGAAAGAGATGGAATACATGATCCATAGCTGCCATACGACTTTCATCAGGCAGTTTAACACTTCACTAGTTACACTGATAGCTTTGGTAGAGCGTGACAAAACTGAAGATCGCTCTTCAATGCCATTCAACCAGAGTATGTTGAAACTTCACAGCAAGCTCAAGATACTAAAAGTGTCATTTCAGTGATAAGGAAGATGAAATAAGTAGGTGGGACCACATAAAAAGGGGACTGCTGTTGCTCTGTCACTTCTAGTCTTTTCTTCTGGGGCTACTGAATCATTTTACATTGCCAGTAAGTTACCAATCACAAATATAGCAATACTCTTTCTAACTTCATTTAAAAATTCTGATCATTGTTACAGAAAATCACATTGAGTATTTTGCAATTACCATTTTATTTGGGAGTCTTGGGAGATTCAAGGCCTCCAAGACACCAGAGTTTAAGCAATGTTAATGAAATATCAGTATGTGCCATTACTGGCTCTGAGTCAGTAAGACAAACCATGTACCATATGAGGTAAGTTAAAGAATTGCGAGTACTGCCAAAGCTAGTTTCAATGTCCAGCTTCAGTCTTTATTATGAGTGATAGCTAACCACGATTGTAGCAACAATTCCACTAAGGAAGAGCGAACATACTGCTTATATTTTTGCCTGTGCAGATATAAAACATATATACATATATATATAGAGAACAGCTATAAGGACATCCTAGAGCAAAGGAAGAAAGCACAAATACAGCTAACAGGATGATCTCTTTTACTGTTTACTTCTTTTCTTTTCTTTTTTTTTTTCTTTACTTTTTACATATACCTCTGTGTCAGTTTTTGGACTGCACATTACCTGAAGTAGCAAGCAGAATGTATCAGCCTAATGTCTTGATTTATAAGAGGTTTGTTTTATAACCGTTTTTCTTTCTTTCTTTTTCTTTTTTTTTTTTCATTCATATATCTGCTTTTCTTTGTTTGGCTCTGGCCCTCATTTCTAAGCAAGAACACCTTCAAATGACTAAAGACAAGCTTTAATTGAAAACCTGAACACACGCTGAATGTGTCAGTGTTCGGACAGTCACTGTACACAAACATTTATATTCAATGAAAGAAAAGCCCTACTAACCAAACCCAGCTTGATTGGAGTTTGAGCCTGCCAAGCAGCACTTGTCAGGCATAGCTACAGTACAGAGGCAGTAATACACTGTTTCCAGCTAGATGGATGTACAGAGGTCAAGAGACCTATGGTCTGTCTGACTGAGGTACGAAAGAGCTGTAGAAAAACAAAATTGAAAAACATTCTACTCTAGACAATAGGAAGTATCTAACAATTGTTCTTCTCATAGACATTCAGTCAACGACAGATAAAATATTTTTAAATGGCTTTTTTCATTTAAGTATAAATTAATGCACACAAAAATTACATCAAATGATGATAGCAGTCAGGACGTGCATCACACTGTACAGCACTGTATAAAAGTAAATACACATACTGTATAAGGATATCAAATTATTTACGGGCTTCTATTTTAAATAAAATATAAGTCTTATATCATTGTCCTTTTTTAACTTAGATCAACTAATAACATAAGCAATTCTCTAAACATTTAGAGAGAAATTTTACATTGCCTTTTAGTTGAAATAGTGTGACAGACGTGAAGGTATGTTGCATAGTGTGGTTGATATCTTGTTAAATTATCCGTGGTATTGGGAACTTGCAGGTCGTTGACTATCCCAATTTAATTTGGCTAGTATAAGACATTTCTAATAATTAATACTGTAATAACACTTAATGATCTGCATTCATGCAATCTGAAAAACCAGCTAATGATGCAGTTTTTAGTGAGTGCACAAACAGCAAGTTTTAAATTTGTCAAATGCTGCTATTTCAGCATCACACTGTCAGGCAGAAGAACCTGCCTGTGGGGCTATCACTGATCCAGACACTAGAGATGTCCATGATGTAGCAAGAAGTGAAGGACTTTTTCTCTAGGGAGATGTTCTTTGGAACTAAAAATGAGAGCACTAAGCTTATGGGGAACATCTAACACTTCCCATTTTTCCTCTTGTTTCAGGGTACTTAACAGAGGATATAACAAAAAAGTAGAAAATGGGCATTCAGATTTTAAAAAAAGAGCAAATCTGTTAATTTTCCTCATGATAGTGGACTTATTTAGAAATCTTATTTCTAAATCTCCTCTGACTTTCTAATCACAGGCTCTACCTGAAATAGGTAGGTCTCATTCTGCAGTCAACATAAGGCCATTGACACTGCTTTTATATAGTGCAGGGTGTTTAAGCCTTTGAAAGAATAGATTAGCATTGGCTCTTACAACTATTCCAGAGATCTTTTTCATGACAATGAACTTCGGAAACATTCACATTGATCTATAATGGAGGTAACTATACAAATCAGCAATTAATATCTAAAAATATTCTTTGTTCCTCGAAACCACATCACATATTTTAGAAAAAAAACCTTGATGGTATAAGTTCTCAGTTCATTTATCCAGGTAATAGAGTTAAAATTGTTTTAAATAGTCAAATTTCTTTGAAAGCTCAAGCCCAGATTAGAAAATTCTAAATTGCATTTTGCCATTCCATCTTTCAGGATTATGAATCTTCTTTTCATTAGACAGTGGCTCTTGGTTTAGGAAATGGGAGAGGCTGAAAAACAAACAAACAAACCTGTTTAAAAAAAAGTCAAAGAAGTTGAGTGATTGAAATGTTTTATTGAAAAAAGTGAAAAAGTAAACATAATATCTTTTCCACATTAGCTCAAGAAGGAAAAATGTTGATCAGTAAAATAAAGCAGGAACATACCTCATTCTGACTGATGGGCAGGTCTAATGTGAGGTTATAGAAGAATCTAGTTAAGCATGAAACTGAAACAACTTAGTCATTAAGGGAATGAAAAGAGGTTTTTCTTTGCTTAGTCAAATTAAAAAGAAAGTTACAGATTTCCTCAGCAAGTCAGGACCACATGAATATTGGTAAAAAAAATAATTATTTTGTGCTCTTCAAATTGTCTTTGTTTTTTTTTTTAATTTAAAAATTATGATTTTTTTATCTTTCGTTTATTTTTCCTTGCACTCAGTGCTGTGAGCCAGTAATCAAGAAAAGCATTATAAAACTTCTTGAATGATCCAAAGAAATAGGATGAGCATCTGTGCCTTCTATCTATCTTTTGATACGTACAAATAAACAAACTCAATTCCTGTAACTAATCTGATGGTACATGAACTCTGACTGAGGAAGAGCTAAGTCAAGTCAAAGTACACAACTGTTCTAAGAAAAGAATGCTGAAGTGCAGGGAAGTTTTGTGTCTTTCTTCTCCTGAGGGCATCTACTCTTTGTAGTTTCAGTTAGGGTTTTAATCTCAGTATTATATTAGGTTGATATTTTACTGAACTGGATACATGGCTTTGATATCCAGCTGTAAAAGAAGATTGGCAATTCCTCTTAAAAGGTGACTCATTCACTTTAGGCCATAGTTAATGTTCTTTATCTGTGTCTCTAGGAACTGCTGCAATCACAGACATGCTCTACACATCATTAAGGACTCATACTTAATCATGACTGAACTATGAGTATTTAGAAGTGAAGGACAACTAGATCAAATGAAGCTCATATGATCATTTTCAGAACTGTTCAACACAAATCATTCTTGTCTGGAATGAAGTCCAGGTGCTAATCAAGAACAAAAATCCCAATATTTTAGTGAATGTAGGCTCATCCTAGATTTTACATTTGTTAATACCTCCGCTTCCCTACCCCATACTTTAACCTGAAGTTTGCTACCATTTTGAGTAAAATTAAGAATAACTGTGTTTCATACTCAAATCAGCAGCATGTAATAATTTGTAGAAGACTGAGTTAATGCAGGTAAGAATTTAAAAGGTCCACAGATCTGTTAAAAAAAGCATTTACCTCATCCACACCATTTTATTTGTTGCTTTAGCACCATTACACATTAAACCAGTAAATCAAGAGATATTTATTTTTTCTAGTTTGTCTCTCTTTCTGTCATAATACAGTAGGATTTCAGGGCTTTCCAAAGGTTAATTAAAAAAATATCATAGAAACAAATGGCTTATTAAAGTTGATGCAGGATAGAAAATATGAATAAATTCATATTTTGCAGCCCCTTCCATGTTTATTGAAAGATGACATTCAAAGAAATAAGCAAAAGAGAAATTCAATACTTATAAAACTTTCATTTGTACTTTTGATGTATGTAGGTCATACATCAGTACGTGGTTTCATGCACTGTTAGCAAAGATGACTTACTCTTGAAAGTCAATTTAGCCATTTGTTTAAATTCTGTAGAGTACCAATCACAGCTTGTGTCTCAAATAATGGCATTATCTACAATAGCAAACACATGCCTCCTATCCTTGCTTCGCCTTGCCTTGTCCTACCTTGCCTCACCTTGCCTCACCTTGCCTTGCCTTGGTTTCCCCACTTCTCTTTTGCATAACATAACTATGTTATGCATTTATTTCACTGGAAAATTTACTAAACCATCATTCATACATTTGTGGCATATATGCTTACATAGTATATTACATATATTAAAATAGGAGTTTGATTTTTCTATTGTTGGCTTTTTTATAAAAAGCAAAGTATTTGACCATGTAAACATGGATGAAACTACAGCTGCTAAATAGATTATGGTCATTTCACTAATCAAAGACAATGAATTATTGTTGCCAAAGTGTCTATTTTCTCTGAGATAAAACAAGAATCAGCAGATCACCAGATATTCTTACGAAGCCCAAAAATAAATAGTTTGGAGAAAACACAATGCTGTCATTCATGGTAACCATTCTAGTTATAATGTTTTGAAATATTTATTTATCTATTTGTGAAAAAAATTACAATCCCTTTTGATCAACAGGCTGTGTAGTGGATGAAGAGTTTTGCACTGTTTTGTTAATTAACAAGATACAATTTTTTAGAAAACTCAAAAATTACTAAGTTAATTTTCTTTTTAAAACTCAGAGAAATAAAAGGAAGTTCCAGTCTGCAGTAAAAACATTGAATTAAAATAACTGCAAAATTTAATCAGTGTTTTTCACAGATTTTCTCGTCAGAAGTTGTTGTCATATTTGCAAACATATAATTTTATATCTCATTATGTTGAACTTGAAGAATATCTTATCAAATAATACCCTGAAGAATACTTGTACCTCAAAAAAAAAAAAAAAAAAAAGCGCTCCCTTTAAGTAAGCTGATGTCAAGAAATATTCTCAATCTCTACAGAAGTCAGAGAAACTCAACAGCATTTTCAGGTGTTCAACTCTCCTAAAATCATAAGAGAAAATCAAAAACATCACCATCTGTCTTCTGCAAGGAATATATAACATTCTGCAATAGACACTGTCAGCAATTTTTCCAACTATATGACAAGTTTTATATGCACATATGTGAACATACACATACATAATTAGAACAGGTTATTTAATGAAGTGCTGAACTGAGGTTCAAACATCTGAGGGCACTCAAAAAAACATGAACAGGACATTCCTAACTTAGAGGCTGTATAATGCTATAATCTGGAAGTCCTCTTAACTAGAAGTGTTCGTCCTGTTTTAGAATCTGACACAGGACTTCTACAACATGCTCTTCAGCAATCTTTAGGCAAATTTAAGTGACTCATATCAGAGAAGGCAGTTTTAAATATATTTTAATTTTATTGCGTACCTTATATCTACTGTTTCAAATTCTATAATTACATAGAGACATGCTACTGTCACTTGCACTGCCTTACTTAACCAGTTTTCTTATAGTACCAATGTATTTACAGTTTGTTATCATGGTTCTAGTTTCTGTAACAATCACTGAAATAACTCAGGCATTCAATCCCAGCAAGCCACAGTCTATTCCACGCTTTGAAATTCATAGATTTAACAGCATAGTGTCAGATCATTTTTCATAACCCTTGTTTCCTTGTCAGCATGTCATAGCCAGTAAAGAGCTTCTAGATTAGTACAAATATATAAATCTTTTCTCAGCTTCACCTCACTGCTGCTTAATACTACTCTACTACACCACTGTGCTTACTAGCTTAAAATACCTTCTGTTTGGAGAAACACATATTTATTATTATTATTGGGGAGTTTTTGTGCAATTTCCCCGAGCACAGGCTGACAGCTGCATAGCAGTTTGTCATTTATCATTGTACACAAGATCTGTCAACTTGAGAAACAATTTCAATAAAAAAAAAATCTGCATTAAATTACTTCGTGAGACGAAGAAAAAAACAGTTCAGGCTTTTGTATGTGCTATTCTGTGTCTCTTCTTATTTATTTACTTTTGCCTACTTTTTTCTTCTTTTTTTTTTTTAATTTTGGCTGTGAAAGGTACTTAATGTACCAAAAACAATTTGTACAAGCATTATTTCACCAATTGAAAGTGTGTACGCCTTGCTGAGGTCTTCCTTATCTAACTGTTGCTAATACATTTTCATGCTGTGCTCTTATGGCTTCATTTTACAGTTGAAAAGATCACCCATTCCATGCTGTGTTGGAAATGGGACCCTCGTCACTCTAGTCCATAGAGTGCACTTAACATGTAAAAAACAACAAAAAGTTACTGCTTTAAAACATCTTCATCCCTGTATCCCTTTGTTGTAAACTTAGTCTTGTTTTTATGGCTCATTTTAAGAAACAAAAATATAACAGCTATGTAAATCTGAAATACTGTACCTATCAAAAAGAGGAAGGATTTACTAACCAATATATCAATAACCCCTTCAAATTCTTCAGAAATCTGTAGTACTCCTTCTCTGCTGACTTCATCCATCTCAAAGTTTAGAACTGGAAGAATAATGTATCCTTTCCATGACACAGCATTTTTTTCTCACTTTATAAATTTATTTCTTATATGTTATGCCCAGTAGCGTACTACATTCTAAGGCCTGCATTCAGTTAAATCAGGTGGGGCAATAATTGCTGTAAAATTACATTCTGGACAACTGAAAAGGAAGGATCAGTATTAGAGCCTCTTGTTTTCCACCCTGTCAGTTCTTCATCCAGCTATGGATTTGTCATCTGCACCTGATGATTTTGCTGACACCCTTGTCAGAAAATGAATTTTTCACTCCTCACTTCATTGACTGCATTCATAGACTGTAACTGTCACTCTTCAGCTCACTTATTCAAAGTGCTCATGGTTTACTACAACCGTGGACAGACACACACATGAGAACATGAAATATTCAGTAGACGTATAGATTACTCAACCCAAGTGATTGCATATTGTTCTCCAACAATCAGTATTCACTGAGTCCGGTTTTTATGATAAAACAGTCAACCTTCAATACCCAATACCAGATACTGAATTAAAATGCACAAACCTGGCTGCAGACAACCTACTTTTGAGATGCTGAATCACGAACTTTCACAAATGTGAGCAGAATATGCTTGTATACTACAATTGAACAGCATTGCAAGGCTTAACTGCTGTAGCTGGCACAAGTGTTTTAGAAAATACTTAACCATACAAAGAATCAAGAGGAGTGAGTGATAAAAACATATACAAAATGATCTGTGGTAGCACTGGCACAGCTATGTATTCTCATAGAATCATAGAAGACAATCATAGAATCCTTAGAGTTGGAAGGGAGCTCTGAAGGCCATCCAGTCCAACCCCTCAGAAATGAACAGGGACACCACAGTTAGATCAGGTGGCCCAAGGTCTCATCCAGATATGCCTTGAATGTCTCCAAGGATGGGGCATCCACCACATCCACATCACATTAGGTTATCTAACCTAAACCTACCCTCTTTGAGCTTGAAACCATTTCCCCTTGTTCTATCTCAACACATGGCCCCTGCTAAAAAGTCTGTCCCCTTCTTTTCTGTAGCTCCTCTTTAGGTACTGAAAGGCCAGATCACCTCACAGCCTTCTCTTTTCCACGCTGAACAGCCCCATCTCTTTCAGCCTGTCCTCATAGGAGAGGTGTTCCATCCCTTGGATCATTTTTATCATTTTTTGTGGCCATCCTCTGGATGTGCACCAACTGTGTCTCTCCGGTACTGAGAACTTCAAATCTGGACACAGTACTCCAGGTGAGGCCTCATCAGCGCAGAGTAGAAGAGTAGGATCACCCCCCGTAACCTGCTGGCCGTGCTTCTTCTGTTGCGGCCCAGGATACCATTGCCTTTCTGAGCTGCACAGGCACATTGCTGGCTCATGTTCAGCTTCCCATCCACCAGTACCCCCAGATCTTTTTCAGCAGGGCTGTGCTCAATCCTTACATCTCCCAGCTTCTATTGGTAATGGGGGTTGCCTTGACCCAGGTGTAAGACCTTCCATTTGGAGCTGTTGAACCTCATGAGGTTCACTAGGGCCACTGCTCAAGCCTGTCTAGGTCCCTCTGGATGGCATCCCATCCCTCTGGTGTATCAACTGCACCTCACAGATTGGTGTCATCAGCAAACTTGCTCAGGTCGCACTTGACTCCACTGTCAGTATCACCGATGAAGTTATCAAAAAGGATTGGCCCCAGCACTGACCCTTAGAGGATGCTACTTATCATAGATCTGCATTCAGACACTGAGCCACTGGCCACCACTCTCTGGACTTGATCCTGCAGCCAGTTCTTCATCCGCTGAGCAGTCTACCCATCAAATCCATATCTTTCCAATTTGGAGACAAGGATGTTGTGGGGTACCATGTCAAAGGCCTTATTGAAGCCCAGATAGATAACATCAGTGGCTCTTCCCTTGTCGATTGATACAGTGACACCATTAAAAAGGCCAATATGTTGGTCAAGGATTTGTCCTTGGTAAAGCCATGTTGGTTCTCCAATATACTCTCCCTGTCTTCCATGTGCCTTAGCATAGCTTCCAGGAAGATCTGTTCCAGGATCTTCTCTTGCACAGAGGTGAGGTCGGTAGTTCCCACGGTCATCTTTTTTACCCTTTTTAAAAATGGGTGTGATGTTGCCTTTTTTCTAGTCACCAGGGATTTCACCTGATTGCTGCAACTTTTCAAAAATTCACAGAGTTGCTTGGCAGCATCTCATCAGGACCCACAGTCTTCTGGATGTTTAGGATCCTTGGGCAGACTCGAACCTGATGTTCACTTACAGTGGGAAGGGAGTTGCTTCCCCAGTATCCTCCTACCAAACCAAATGTTTGAGGGCTATGTGGCAAACAGTTATCAGGGAAGGTCAAAACAAAAACTTTGTTGAGTACATCAGCCTTCTCCTTGTCTGTTATTACCAACCTGCCTTCGTCACTCAATGTGGGGGCACACCTTCCTGGACTTTCCTTTTAAGCCTTTCTTGTTGGCATCCCTAGCAAAGTTTAGTTCAAGTTGGGCCTTGGCTCTCCTGACCGCATCCCTACACAGCCTGGCAGCTTCTTTATACTCTTCCTATAATACCTGACCCAGTTTCCACTGCCTGTGCATTTTTTTCTTACTCTTTTGTTTGACCAGCAGGTCTCAGTTTAGCCATGCCATTGTCTTGCCTTCCTTTCCTTTTTTTGCTGCATCTGGGGTTGGAGAGCTTTTGCACCCTGAAGAAAGCCTCCTTAAAGATAGGCCAGTTCTGCTCCACACCCATGCCCACGAGAACAGTTTCTCAGGGTGTTTTTTTGACTACCTCCCTGATGAGCTGGAATTTAGCTTTCCTAAAAGTTAGCTTCTTAATTTTACTCTTCACCTGCTTCGTGTCCCTCTGGAGCATGAACTGAGCCATGGCACTGTTACTACAGCCCAGGTAGCCTACAATATTAATGTCAACAATCATTTCATTTGCATTGGTGAGCAAAGGGTCCAGTATTGCATCCCTCCCTGGTTGGGCCATCAATTATTTGACTCAGTAAGTTGTCCTCAATGCATTCCAGGAACCACCTGGATTGCCTACAACTCACTGGGCTACTTTTCTAGCAGATGTCCAGTGGTTAATGTAGAACAAGCCCAGCAGAACAAGGGCGTGCCTCCTGTAGATGGAGTTAGAAACCTCACTGACAGGCTCTGATTGATCTGGTGGCCTGTAGTAGACACCTTCTCAAGGCTCCCTTTGCTTCCTCAGTCTCTCAACTGTCACCCACATGCTTTCAACTTGCTCATGATAGTTCTTTAGGGACAGCTTGTCACATTCTATTCCTTTCATTTTCATTAAGATTCTGAAAAAATAAGGTACATTTGAAGAAAAAGTCTATAAACAAGATGAAGAGAAAAACTGCTAATAACTTGGGCCTTTTCATATGACAGTATAAACAAAAAAGGGCCCTCAGTATGTGTTCTCACCCATGCTTACACCAGGCTCAGTAAGACTTGGTTCACTTGAAGTTAATGTAGTTACAGAAGTGAAAAAAAATATTATATTATTCTAAAAAGAAGTAGGCCCCCAGTAAATACGAACCTAAATAAACACATCTTGACACCAACTGAGGCAAATTTTACTACTGATGTGTGTTTTCCTCTAAGTAATCTTATCACTGTCTGTAGGCAGGCTGCTGAGAGTAACCAAATATAAAATCAGCTGATGCTGATCTTGGAAAGTTGTTGAGCCTTTTCATTCAATTAGACTTTTGCATAACTTTTTGACAAAAATAATGGAAAAAATTTTGATAAATGACAGAGAATGGCAATAGAACACTATTTCAACCAACTTTATATTTAGCAGCAATTAATAAAGAATTTTCAAAAGCATTCCTGTCATTCATTATTAGAAAAACTATACTGAAATTGATATAATATTCATTGCTGTAGTACCCAATCACTTATTGGAATACAATCAATTAGAAAATGTTATGGTCATTTTGATTTCATAATAATTATTTCAAAGAACATGTTAATTTTTTTTTTAATACTAAAGGATTCTATCTTGACAAAAATGGCAATTGTAATGTTTTCCTTTTTGCTTTAATCTCCAAGTTTTGGTTTCAGCAGGCAATATTTTTCTTCCAACTCAATTATAACTCTAAAACAAATGAAATGTAATTAAATTTTTATTGATACCTTAAAAAAGAAAATAAATACTATAATCAGCTGTTATATGCTTTCCTGAAAGGTGATGCTTTCATAAGCATTGTGTTTAGCCAGCCAGATTCTGAGAAGGGGGAAAAAGATTTGAGAAGATGTCTACAATGAGAAAATAGTGAGACAGTGATTTCAAACAAAGAAAGAAAGGGGTTTCTGATACTTTCTCCTACAAGAGAATATGATTGAACTGAAACACATATGGAGGCAAATTTTACAAATCATTGCATTCTGTCTATAATTACAATATCTTGTTACTCTACAGATCTACTGCCCAAGGGCTTCTTGTTATAGTACTTTGGAACAATATAACAGTCGTCATTAAACATTCTGGGATCTGGTGCAAATTGGTCTACTATTATTCAACTGGACTTGCAGTCTCTGGATAAAAGAAAATCATCACAGCTGAGCAGCCAGTTTCACGATAGACACAGAAAATTATTTGTCATTTAGGAAATGATCTATGGGAAGTAGTTTGTTGACCTTAAAGAGCTTTGATCTATAGTGGACTCTATTTTTTTTTACCAACTTCCTGGACAGTAATCACCAGTTTGAATTACAACTTTTTTTGTGCTTTGACAGGTAGGCTTATATCCATGAAAATGCTTTATTTATGATGGAAATAAAAATATAATACTCATGAGGTACTGAGTTTTTTTGGAACAGTTACGAGAAGGAAAAAAAAATCCCTTGCTAAATATCTAGGAACAGTTAAGCAGAGAGGAGTAAAAAGTTAACAAATGGGGGACTAGAACTATTACTCAGTCAGAGAAACAAATAGTTTATATGGGGAAAAATATTGCACAGATTAAGTAAAACAGTTAACAGGTATTTTAGGAAATTCAGTAGTATTCCATAATGTCTGCTGAAAATTTGATTGTAATCGTGCTGATGTCTCACACTACTTCAAATGAAGTTAGAAAAACATAGAGGAACTATCAGACCATTTGATCAAAAAAAAATTACAAGTCAAGATATACAAAGGAATTATTTGAAAGATGACTGTCTGAATCTGGAGAAAAAGAGTGTTTCTCACACATACAAAAATAGAAGAAAGGAAAAATTAATAGAGAAATGATATCAACTGCTCTTTGACCTGAATGACAATAGTGGAAACTTCAATCACAACTTTTTTCTACTTCAAAATAAAATCAAGAAAAAAAAAAGTCTATTTTTAAAATATAAAGTGCAAAAAGCAGAAGAGTTATGTTTAGCACATCTACTTAAACTGTCACTTCTTGCTCATTATTTATTGCAGCCCAGTGTAAAACCTAGTGTCAACCCACTTAAGAAGAAATGTGAACATGAATTATTTTATATAGCAAATTTGCCTAATGTAACCCAATTACAGAAATGTATTGAGTAACTTCGGGCTGTTTCCTCAGTAAAGAAATCTTTACAGAGTGCCTACAAGGCACACCTGTGCCTCATTACCTGTGCTGATATTTTTGTCATGCTAATTTGAAGGACAAAATAGGATTAAGAGTTTCTAATTCCATAATGACGAAGAACACAAAGAAGCCACGTTTTAAAAAAAAGAGAAAAAAGAAAAAAATTGAAGTAAAACTCAAAAACCTGCCTCATAGTACAACAGGAGGACAAAACTAAAAGGCTAGCTGTAACTTTGCAGCTAGAAGTCTCTGTATAGAAAACAATTTTGTTAACAAGCCACAAGCGTACACTTAAGAAGCAGGTGAACAAAAGTAATTGTAAGAAGTACATTGATGTTTCCAAGTCTAAATTTTGTTCTTCCCTAGGCACATATGTTCATCTATTGCATAGTATTGTTGTGGGTGGTTTTATTTTTCCCCTCTATTTTAAAACAAGTGGAGATTTTCCCTTAACGACCACAAAGAGGTAAAGGTTTACACAGGATTCTTTTTCAGATCTGTCACATCTCTCTTTCCGTATTAATGAAATAACACAGCCATTAGATTTTTCTCTATATATATTTCTGGCATTGGTCTGGCCCGTGAGGTCAATACAAACTACAGGCCATTAATATCTGATAGCTGCAAAGGACTTGTATTAAACAATAATGCTCCCATTAAGATCTCTGGTGAATAGGTTTCCATATCAGAAATATACCATTGGAGTTATCAGCAGCTGGCACAGTTTTAACATCAGTGGTGGCCAAGAAACAGACAAATAGAGACTGAAATACTCCATCATCTCCATGTGCAGGTAGATTGGTGAGGTAACAGTAAATTTGCCCTGTTTGCTCCCTCCATATCCAGTCCTTGCACAGAGGCGCAGATGTAACCACCATGACTCACAATCTGACCGCTGTGACTACCTTTTCTTTCAGTTTCTTTGCTCTCAAGTGCTATTTGTAGACAAGGTTTACTCTAGAGAATCAACTATGCAGAGGTAAGGCTGTGCTGAAGTTACTGAAATCAGGATTTTCCACACTTTAATGACTGAATTTAATCTCAACATTTAAAACTCTCACTTATCATGGGATTGTTTCAAATTGTTTCATTTTCAATAATTGATATATTTACTGAATGGAAAAAGATTCATGCACTGGGATACTACAGATATTTAAAGTGAGTACTTTGAAAATTCCCCAAGTTTATAATTCTTCATCTTCCAGCAGCTAATCCACTGTATTTAACAGGTTTAACACATGTATTAATGCACAAATCACCTCAGATGGAGATAGCTTGTTGTTTGGGCTTTAACAGGCAAAATCTGATTCAGTGAAGCACAGAAATGGCAGTGGATGCTAATGACTTTGAGTCAGTGTACTAAATATTGCCAGCTGCACTAAGGAAATTTGAAACTACCACTTCGAGGATTTGGTTGGATGGGGAAAGGTGAGAGGGAGAATCAGGCTGTGCAGGTGTGTGTTGAACTTCATTAGTGGCAGGAGGACTAAGTGCTGCAGCTTTTGCTATCCTAGTAGATGAGGGAAGCTGCTAAACATTCACGTTTCTATGTGACCCTCATCTCACAAGAAGTTCCTCTCCTTCATGCTGCAGTGTAGCATTTGGACTACATCCCCACCATTTCACCTCTGAAATCAGTCTACTTGGCAGTGTCAGCACTGAAGGTATGTCTGTGGGTAATTTTCTTTAAAACTGACAGAGTCTAATATAGAATATACTTGTCTGTGGAATGTTGGGAATGTTCATAGGTCTCAAGGTGCATTTAACTAATCAGTCCTGTATTTTTAGCAGTAATATTAGAAGAAAACGCTCAAAAAAATTCTGAACGTTAAAGAAAAGGATGTAATATACACATAAGAGTTTTAATTTAAATTTCAGTCATCATCAGCATAAATATGAGGGCTGTTCTGAAAGTAATGCCTCCTATTTTATTATGTTGGCTCATGATGCCAGAGGTAGATGTTGATGTTACAATGGTAGAGGTTGAATCTTCCCACCAGTATTTTATTAAATTTTTTATCTTTCTGACTTTTGATACATCTGACATGGAAATGTGTATGAAGCAAAGGTGTGTCATTGAATTCCTCCATGCAGAAAAAATGACACCAATTGACTTTCATTGATTTTGTTTGAACATTTATGGAGACCTAAGAGTGGATGTGAGTACAGTGAAGCAGTAGGTGATGCATTTCAGCAGTGGTGATAGTGACAGTGGGTCACCTTCACTTGTACAGACTTTTACAAGCGTGACATGCACATTCTTGTTCATGGCTTGTGAAAATAAATAGCTAATGGTGATGACTGTTGAAAACTAGTGTTTTATAGCTGAGAATGTGCTCTATCAAATAGTGTTACTTTTTGTTACTCTTTCTGTTGTAGTTTGTATGGAAATAAATAGGGGGCATTACTTCCAATGTAATCTTCATACTAAAGAGACATTAATATAAAAGACTTGCTGCTAATCAAACACAGAGTCAGTGCCAATGTACATTCTTGTTTTTGTTTTCTTGGAAATGAACATATGATTTGATTATGCTGTGTCCTTATATTCATAGTGTAAAAGAAAAAGCACTGAAAGATTTAATCTAATCAAGATTCTGCCTTCCTATGTCTTGTGTTTTCACTCCCCAGCCTGCTCTCACAAGGTAAAAATATATTGCTGGAGTCTTTGTAGACCGTGAGTACTTGCTGATGGAGTAGCACCTAAAATCAGGGAAAAAAAAGTCTGCTTTACATCTCTGTTGACTGGGAATTCATTTGTGTATATGTGCTACAAATCACTATCTCCACCAACTGCTTGATATGGAAAGAAGAAAATGACACTAGTAATGTATGACCCTGAGAGTAGAGGAATTGTAGCTATTTACATCAGTTGTCAGCAACCTGCTGCTTGTTTGCAGTGTTGCTGCATGGATATAGATAACCTCTCTGAAACATTAGCTGAGACAAAGCAAGTAATTCTTTGTTGACACATTGTCAGTTTCTAATTTGTTCTCAAACTGTGAGGTAAATCCTCCATCTCCACTGGAAAAGGGTCCGCTCTATCTCACATCAGGCTTTCTGCCCTTTTCACTTTCTATTCTCAGCTGGAAATGTAGTCGAAAAGGAGTTTCCTGCCCGGAAACTGATAAAACATACCAACAAAATTATCTGGAGAGTTTAACCTTAGCTGCGGTCTTTTTACATCACCCTGAATAAAAACACAGAGAAATGAGGAAGGGAAACCATGATCCTTATTAGTGTGGCATCAGAAATCAGGATGGCTGCTTTTGCAAGAAACAGAGATTATCCCTTGCACTTGGAAAATGTGACTTTAGCTACAGAAATAAATGCCTCAGACAGAGGTACTGGTGAGCAAAAATGAAAAGATGAGAAATAAAATCAAACAGTTATCTCATCATGAAATACTGTAATGTCAAAAAGAAATGGCAAACACTGTGGCAAGGACTTTCTCTTATTTCCATTCCTACTTAGTTCTTCTGAGGAGTCCACATTAAGGATACAGTAAAATGCGATGTGCCAAGAATTTTCTTGCACAGAGATTGACCTGATTACATTTCACTAGGCAGAGAAGCTCATTCTTCTTTCTGACTGCTGCATGGATACAAGACTGACAGTTGGACTCCATCACTTGGATTAATGGGTTAAAACCTGACATCTTTTTTGTATTTTGGACTTCATTTTCTTTATCTGCTTGACTTTCATGCTCAGAGTGCTCTTGCCACAATATTCCTGTAAAAGTACACTTGTCAGGGTCCATTTGCTACTAGCTACCTTGATGGTGACACTAGCGATGGCTGTGGTTTACCTTTTGACCTTAGAGAGGCAGCAGATGGGCCCAGTAATAAATCCCGATTATTAGTGAAGGAGCCAATAGCTTGGAAAGACAGAAATAAAAGTCAGGCAGTTTTACACTGCAGTTCTTGTTATCTGCTTTGATATGGAGTTGTGGGCCATGTCAGGGGTGATGATGAGCAACCTCCCTGTCTGCAGCCCTTTGCTCCCTAGCAGTGCATGCACTGGTCATCTCCTCCCGCCTTTCATCTCTCCTCTTTTCATCACTTGGCAGAAGCGACTTTGAGCTTTCTCCTCTACCTGAATAGGCTTAAGCATCTGAGTCTGTGATATAGAAACAATTGGTAGGAGGGTAAAAGCCCCTGGGGATAGCCAAAGGACAGCAAAAACTGGGTCCTTCTTCGTGTTCCATTGTGGTAATGTCTGCCATGTAGCTAAGTTCTTTGAGGAAGGTGTGGGGGAACAATAGTGGATGTCATGAGGAGGCCTGACCCCAGCCTGAGTTTGTCACGGATGAGGAATCTTTGCTCACATATTTTAAAAAGCAACTAACATTTAAAAAATAGAATAATAAAACCAATTTTGTGCTCTCCTCAACTTTCAAGGTACAGCTGTGCAGGCTGCGTGGCCAAGGCCCTCCAGCAGGAAGTGAAGCGCAAGAACTAGATTGGCTGTTGGCTATGGAAAACCAAATTTAGCCACAATGTTCATCTCAAATGCTTTCCATTTTTGGAATAAAGATGTTTGTTTTACTCCTTTTATTTATTTATTTCCAACATGTATAATTTGATGGGAGAAATTTCTTGATTGTTTCTAGGCTTAGTTTGTAATTTACGTGCTCAAAATCTCCAGCAAAATTCTTTTTAAACTGTGGCGTTGCTAAGGACTGTAACATATTTCTTTATATACACAAAAAAGCTGCCTATAGTAGCTCAGCTACATAAGCCAAATTTCCAATATCCCATTAATACATGCACATATTTACAACTTAGGTATTCACAAACATTATTACGTCATATGACCCTTTGTAGGACAACAATTGAACAACTGCAGTTTTAGTCAACAGACAATAAATAGATCCCTTAAGCGTAAGGCTTTTCAGATTTTTTGTCTGAAATATCTTCATACAGTTTCCTTTTTTGTTTTTTTTCACATTCAGTTACTTTTTTCTTATAGGTGAGAATTCAAAAACAAACCAAAACGCTAACATTTTACCTTGAGCTTTTGAGTAGAATAAAATAAAATAAAAAGTGAGATTAGTTATTTTGTCTTCTCCTCACCCCAGGAATTTTTTTTGAAACATCTGACGTTTTCCATTCAGTGTTGTTTTCTCAATAGACAAAGAAATTGTCTCTGAAATTAAAACAGGAAATTATAAAAAACATCATTTATACTGTTCATTTTATGTCTGTGAACAGTCCCATTAAATGTGAGTACTGTGAAAAGACTATGCCTTTTAAAACAAATCAAAGAAAATTGCACGCAGCAGTTAACTGGTAGGAATGACTATACTTTGTCCTGGCTTAATATGACAAATGTTATTAAACCGTTGGTTTTCTGTAGTGTGATTGCCAAACTAATACTGATTTCCAACAAATCAATCATTAAAATTCCTGCGAATTATCACGGGACTCTTTCCTAAAGGAGATACAGACAAAAATTAGGACAGTTTTGATTGCTGTATTTATTTCAGGAATATGATTGAGAGGGATATTCTTATAAAAAAAAGTTCTACAATTCATTTTCAAACATGTAAATCTTTTCAGAGAAGAAGAACATTTTAAAATTTATAATTTGATTTATTTACCTGAACAGAATCTTTCCCTAAAAATATTTGGTAATAAATCTAAAATAGGCAGTTTTAGATGTGATACTGCAACTTTTGTTACTAAAATTACCAGAAAATCTATTTAAGATGCCTTTGTCTATCTCTGTTTGGAGTAAGTGAAGAATACACATAGGCATTGAGCCCTTAGTTGGTTAATAACAGAAACAATCAGTGCAAAATTATTAACATCTAGTGGTTTTACTTCATCAGGCATTAGTTATATCTATCATTTCCTTGCTAGCATGGAAACAGAAGCTCTACTGTTTTGGAGAAGAAAGTGTATGTGTATATTGTGTGTGTTCCATATAAATTACCCAGGTGTTTTAATACATCCAGGTGTTTTTTTATTCCTTTTGGAAAAACAGAAAGGAAACAACCCAAGGGCTAATGTTCTAATTATCAGTGGTTGTGCAAGCCTTCCAAAAACCATGTATTCTATAACCCCTGGAAAAATTCTGACATGTTATAAACTGGCTAAATTAGCTTAAATCAGTAAACAAACAAATTGGTGCCAGCACAATAGTACAATAACGCAGTGCATACTAAGTGACTTATTTTCATAATGCCAAAAATAGCTGTATTAAACAGTGCTAAGCAGCCTTGATTGGTCTTTATGTAACTTGAGTTAGATGTTTTAAAAGGTATAATTCCTGACCTTTAACGAAAAGTAGAACATAATTTCTTAGATACTTTGGGGAAATTGCAACCCAAATAATAAATGATTTAAAATGTAAAAAAAAATAAACCCTGGAAACTTGTGTGCATGAATTCTTTTTAGCTCAAGATCAAAAGAAGCCAAGTTTTCTCTAGGAGAGTGGATCATACTGGGGTAAAATCAGTAATATTGAAATAAATTGCTCTTGAGAGAGATTACTGCATACACAAAATACAAGAGAGAGGGACAGAGAAATGAGATGGTTACTGCTTATGTAAGGATTGATAAAAAAAGCGTATGGAGAAAAGTATAAAAATGTAACACAATCTGAGACGCTCCATATTAGCTTTTTGTAATCAATGATATAGGAGACAAAATGTAATGAAAATAAATATTTTTCACTCTTTTTACTTCCTGATGGCTGCTTGTGTACTTTTCTATTCTCTATTAGAAAATACTGTGAATACATAAAATTTTATGAACCACAGATAACGTCTAATGTAAATTAACTGCAGAACTATGAGCAGAATATTGCATAAACCTTTCCTTTCATTGTTATGTAATTTTATGAGAACAGCTCTGGAGGTAATGCATGTCAGAGGTTGGTGATATCGCAGTAGAGGGTGAACCTTTTGGCCAGTACTCCATCACAGCAGCAGAGGAGCAGTCTGACAAAGTGGAAGTGCATATGCTGCAAAGGTATGGAACTGAATTCCTCCATGCAGAAAAAATGGCACCAATTGGCATTCATCACTGCTGGCTGAACATTTCTGGAGACTAAACAATGGATGATAGCACAGTGAAGCAGTGGGTGGTGTGTTTCAGCAGTGGCAACAGTGATAGTGGGTCATTTCCGCTGGTGCAGACTTAGAAGTGCCGTAGGCAGATTTGTGAGCGGCAAAAATAAATACCTAATGGTGGGGAATGTTGGAAAACAGTTTTTATTGCTGAGAATGTCCTCTCTCAGTCTTATTGTGCTCTTTACAATAGTTGTATCTTCCATTGAAATAAATAGGAATAATTACTTTTAGAGCTGTCACGGTGTTATCCGTGACAGTGACCCAAGGGAAACCGAGAAGGAAGAGAGAAAGGAAAGGAAAAAAGACTGCACCGTCAGTGGCCACGCGGCCACCCGAGCAGAGCCGTGCGCTCCGGGGGAGAGGGGGAAACACAGGGAATAGATGGGTCTACAAAAAGAAACAATGGCACAACCTGAGAAGGAACGATAACTTTACTAAATCTAATAAAATTGAGCAATTGAGAGAGAGATAAAGTTTCCAAACCAAAAGCTGTGAGCTTACATTAAAGAGGAACTGCAGGGGAAGCACATGTGCTGAAGCTCCAAGCAGCCAGAGCGCGAAAGCAGGCCTGACATCCAGTGCGGAGCTCCGCCACTCTGCTGCTCTCAAACAGCAATAACTCCTTAAATGCCTGCATGATGTTCTGATGTGGAATACTGGCATCAAAACCACAAAACCACAACAAGAGTGACCTGTGTATATATATACACAAATGCTTAGTTTGGAAGGAGGGGACTGGGAAAGCAGCATCCCTCCCACTATAAGTGAAGATCAGGTGAGATCTGAGAAACCTGAACATACACAAGTGTATAGGTTCTTATTAGTTGCATCCCAGTGTCCCAAGGAAGATAGCTGATGTAGTTATTGAGTTACTCTCTGTGATATTTGAAAAGTCATGGTAAGCAGGTGAAGTCCGTGGTGACTGGAAAATTACAACACCAAACCCATTTTTAAAAAGCGTAAAAGGGATGATCCCAGGAACCACTGACTTGTCAGTCTCACCTCTGTGCTGGGAAAGATAATGGAGCAGATCCTGCTGGAAGCTATGCTAAGGCACATGGAAGACAGTGAGGGGATATGGGAGAACCAGCATGGCCAAAAAATGATCCAAGGGATGGAACACCTCTCTTATGAGAACAGACTGAAAGAGACGGGGCTGTTCAGCCTGGAGAAAAGAAAGCTGTGAAGGGACCTGGTAGTGTTCTTTCAGTATCTAAAAGAGAGCTGCAGGAAAGAAGGGGGACAGACTTTAGCAAGTTATCTGGTGACAGAACAATGGGAAATGGCTTCAAGCATAAGGAGGGTAGATTTAGGTTGGATATATGAAAAAGGGTGGTGAGGCACTGGAACAGGTTGACCAGTGATGTGGTGGATGCCACATACCTGGAGACAATCAAGTAGAGACTAGATAAGGCCCTGGGCAATCTTGTGGATGTCATGTTCACAGCAGGGGAGTTGGACTAGATGATCTTTAATGGTCCCTTCTAACTGTTACAAACTACAGCAGATAGAAAGAGCAAAATAACACACTCTGATAGACCAAATTCTCAACCACAAAATGCTTTCCTTCAGTGTAGTACTCCACTTTTAGCTGTACTTTTCACCAGTGTGTACCATGTGCTCATAATAATCTGCACCAATGGAGGTGAACCACTGCTTCACATCTACTATGACAGCATGGTTGCTAGGAAAATGTTGCCCACTCTGTTCATCTTTCATTAGTCCAAAGAGATGGAATTCAGACAGTTCGAAATCCAGACTATATGATGGGTTTGGTAGTACAGTCCAGCCATGAATGTTAATGTGCTCTACTGTGTTCAAACTGTTATGGAGTCTGGCATAACTTTGTTGTAAAAGTAAGGCTGTCATCTTCTCTGGAGGATATTTGAGCCTTCAGCTTAGTATCATGAGAAAGCGGTCAGAGTTGATGGTTTGTTCGCGTTCCTGGAAATCAATAGATAATGATGTGATGCAGGAAACTGCTACCTTCAACCTTGTTCAGTAGTTCCCAGCAAGCTTTCATATGTTGTTCTTTCTTTTCCTGTGTGAGCATTCATGAGATCCACCTGGTGCAAACTTTGCTGTATTCCTATATTGCCACCATTGCTCCCAACACACTGTAGCCAATATAAAGCTGTCTATGCAGTTAACTGATAAAAATCTGGCAATTCATGCAGATGAGCTGATCAAGACACTCTTCATTTCATGGTGTGACATGGTGCATGGCCATCCAGAACATAGCTTTCTTTCACGTAGCTTTCACCATGGCTGAAACATCATCTACCAGTTCACTGTGCTCTCATTTACAATTAGGTTTCGAGAAATATTCAGCAACATTCATCAATGAATAACAATTGGTGCAGTTATTTTCTGCATGGAGATTTCTATTGGATTTCCTTAGTTTTAATTGCTGCTTTTGAACCAACATGTTTGATCACCATTTCTGAGGGAACATCTAACATATTGCAAATTAATAAGGATTTCTATACAAACATTTTTCCTCATAGTTATTCAGCTTGCAGTTGTGCATCTTTTCCATTCTAGATTAATACACCGATACAATATACACATGCTTTCCCTTGTTCTCTAACAGCTATAATGAATGCCAATAGGTATATAAATGAAGCTATCTATCTGTCATAGAGTATTACCTTCATTTTGGAATTAACTGCCTGTATTCAGTTTCCAGGTACTCAAACTGAATCCAGAGAAATTGCTTCACATCACATAAGAAAGCAAGACTCTTGTTATAGTATTCTGCCTGTCTGCACAGAAGAAACCTTTGAGAGTCTGTCCATGATTACTACACAGCTGACCCTATTTCACAGCATATTATTTTTCACATCAGAATTCTCTGGTCTTGATGCCCCATTGAGAACATACAGTCTCCATATGTTCTCCATATTGAACCTGTGTTCAATAGCAATCGCAACTCTTCTACATCTTAGCACTCAAAGACACTGGACACAAATGTTTCTGTTATAGATACTTCTCATTGTTGTTATTATTTTGATCCATTCTTGCTTGGGAGACCAAGGGAAAGTGGAGATTTATTTCTGGCTTTATTTTCATGTAAAGAATTTGACATCTTCCCTCCACTTTTACAGTGTATGGCACATCCACTATCCTTCCTCTGTGAACAATTTTGATGGGTTTTGAGAGACATATAGAGACATAGAAAGATATTCATTCTGTGTATAATTCATCCTTTATGTTCTATTTCAACGTAACTTCAATGTGACAAAGATTTGCTGCTGAGGTAACAGCAGAATGTTTCAGAGAAAGATGGAAAAGCTCTTTATTCCTCTTTCTGAGAAATCTGATGGCTGGGAACCAGAACTACACAAGTTTAAAATGAAAACCATGCTCTTGTTTTTAACAAGGAGGATAGGTGATTATTGGGATGATTTACACTGCTCTTCTAGGCTCTATCTCAACATAAAATTGTGAAAAAATTACATAATGAACTATAAAAACTTTTGCTATAGTATAACGATAAAAACTTAACATGTAGCATTCAATTTCCTGATATTTGTGTTTTATATGTTTTATTTTGCTATATATGATTGTATTTCTCTATTTGTATTTATCACCTGCCTGCTAGAAGGCATCAAATATTCCTACACTTCACTATTCTATGAACCACCTCCTCCTAGAGATTTAACTATTGTGTCTGTTCTAGTCCACTTAGCATTTTACCAAAATTGTGCATATTTCTCGTATTGTTTATCTTCTGTTAAATCAATACAAAATAGTATCAGAAAAATGGTGTCCCAAAATCTCACTGTTCAGTTCAAAAGAGATAACAGTCAGTTTTGAAGTATAAAAAATATTTTAAGATTTTAATTAATTAATTAAATATTTTAAGTCATGGCTAAAAATATTGCTATTATAAAATAAAAGTGTTTAATTTGGAAGATGACCCTAAAACCAAATACTTTGATGATGACTCAAGTAATGATGTTTTTTCATAAATCCATACTAATTTATGAGTTTCAGAAATTGCTTGAAGAATAGTTCTTTTTAGTGTTGGCAATAACTCAGTTGTTTGAGAAGCTTCAAGCTTAACTGTTTCACTTTAGGTAGATTCCATATAAGTTAAAAATCAGGCCTAGATTAATCTATTTTATGGTGAACTAGATACATGACTTGGTTGTTTTCTTAAGTGCAAGTTTTAGATTTCCAAAGGCGGACTACACTATTTATATTTCAGAAACGTCTGTTTTCTACTGTGGTAGTTAGATGTTGTTACATGCCCTTGTTTTGAAGAGAACTTGCAAGACTAGAAATGACAGAACTGGCTTCTACCCTATTTTAACTCTCAAATCTAAAACAACACTGAGAAGTGGCCAGATTTCTAAAACAAAGTTAAATGGTATGCTCAAGAGAAAGAATGCCTCCAAATGATGTTAGGTTTTGATGTCTGAAGTAGCCATTAAGACAAAATAATGAAGTGGAAAGTACAGAAATAATAATGTCATATGCTCTACTTTTATTTTTTTGCTGTCAGAGAAGTTACACGTGCAGATGAGCTGACATCAGAATTCTTAGGTGGTCTTAACTACATTTATACTCAAAGATGCAGTGAATTTTTTTGAACATCCACTAGGAATATTCTAGAATTGTTCTTATGTCATTAAAAATGAAGTACATTAAATATTATCTGACAGAAGGAGAAGGAAATTTCCCCAGAATAGAAGGTAACAAAATGTCAGCTCTATTTGTACAAGAACTTTAATTTTCAACTAAGCAATCCCATGTACTAGGAAAAGGAAATCTTTTCAATTTGGAGGACTTTGACAAATATTAATATATCACAGTTGCAATGGGATTCATTTGTGCTGTGGAATCTAAGAGGTCAGTACATCTGTAAAGACTTATAGTACTTAAGAGATGATCGTACAAGACATATGGTTTAATCATGATGTATTTAAGCCTTTTTTATCTGCTTAAGAATTCAATGCTTTTCTTTCTCTAATTTAAGAAACCATTTGTTATTACTTTCAACAACCACAAAAGTATGAATACAGCAGTCACAGTATATTAAAAATGGGCTGAGAAAAATCGAAATTACATAACTTAATTGATTACAACTATGATTAAAATATATAATGATTTCAGCGTTAATCCTCATATGCTTGACATCACACTATAAATTGTTATATATGGGTGGATTTCCTATAGAGTCTCATTTATAGCACAGTAAATCCTCAGAGGAAGATAATGAAAATGTGGAAGGACCCTGTGATTTATATCTTAGCATTAATATGTTTATGTCACTAAAGCTATCTCCAAACAGCAGTTTATTTTGCTGGAACTATATCCTCCTAATAATGATCATAACCTCTGTTTCAATTTTAGAATGCTAACATATGCATCTCCATTGTTATATGAACCATGGTGGAAAATATCCTTCAGGAGTTTTAGGTATCTTCTTTTGACAGCTTGCTCTTCATCACTGCTTGCATGCTTATGCTCTCCTCATCCTCATTGATGGCCAGCTGGTGATAAAGAAAAATGATAATCACAAGTTTAAAAATATTTTCTATACCAAAATCACAGAAAAATCTCTGCATATAAGTGTCTGATTCAAAAAGATCCTAGATATATCACATAGCACCTATTCCTGATTATGATTTTTAACTAAATGCTCAGGTGCACAAGTATAGGTCAGGTGTACTGGCAGATACATGAATGAGGCTATTAAACTGGAGAATGGCTTGAGCAGTGCCGCAAGGTAATAATATGACTCACTTCTAAAAACTTAGTCACCAAGTATCATCTTTCAGGAGGGCTTTTGTTTTCTTTTTTCTTTTTGTATTCTCCTCTATTTTACTAAAGTATTAAACAAAGGCAAAGTATTCAAATAATTGTATGTCATTTTTCTGGCAGCTGCATAAAATATGAAATAATTCCTTTTATACTCAAGTAAGATATAAGAATATTTAAAAAATTAGATAATAAATAGTACTTTAAATTAAAAATTGTTAGACATTCCTCCTCATATATTTTCCTATTACAGACTGGAACCAAAAAATGAAGTTAAAAGTTAAGAGTACTAACTTTCAGTTTTAAATATAGGTTTAGTCATTATCAAATCTACGAACAAACCAAGAGAAAAAAGATATGAAGGGAAACCTATACATTAGTATGTAGCATAGAAAGAAATCTGCAGCTAAATTTTACCTTGTTAGGCAGTTCCAGGATTCAAGTCTAGAATTCACTTTTATTTACTATATAACAGTATGATTTTGCTTTTCTGAACAAATACTATATTAGGTAGAATATGTATAAAAGTTTAAAAGCTGTAATTTAAAATCCTAAAAAGCTAGGATTCTGAAATGCATAGAATAAGGACAGAAGGATGGAAAGAATCTAGTGGTAGTGAAGTTTACAGAAGGGAGTTTTTTCACAGTTGCTTAATCAGAAACTTTTAGAGCATGTAACATTCCTCAACGGTATTCCTACTCAAAAGTCGGTTCTGACAGTGTCTGAACTTTCTGGATTTGACTTGATATGGAAAAGAAAAAAAATGATTTGGTAAAGATAGGGTTATGCAAAAAATACTGTAATGCACCAAGTTATTGCTGGAGGTAGCTGTTATTACCACCCTATTGGCTGTCCTTGAAGAAGTACACTGAGCTTGCAAGACAGGATGTGCATTTCCAACCATTAGCATCTTGCACACCATAACAAGAAATCAAGTATAAAAATAACCTCTTGTTACCTAATAAAAGGTTGTGTTCTGACAGGACACTAGCTTACCTTCCTCTCATAAATGAATATTTGTTACAGGTGGAATGTACGCTTATCTCAAATGCTAAATTAGGTGTCAGTATAATGTGTTAGCTTATTATTTATGCTTAGGATTAAACTCATTACCTATTCAAAAAGGTCCTGTAAAATAAGTCTATCATTTTCTCTGCAAATATCCTCAACTTTTGAGCAGTGGTAGAGCTGTGCGTGATACTGTCAGTACTCTGAATCTATGTATGAATTTGTACAAACAAAACATTTGAAAGTTGTAACTGTGATGAAAACCAGTCAATATCACAGGGTTACAGTGAGCATAGGAACCAAAAAAAATGAAATGACTATCTTATTTGAGTAGAAGCTGGAAAAGTGTGCTAATATCTTCTTTAGCTGAATCATACTTTCTCATGCCAATCTTTTCCTTCATGGTTTAAACATTGATCAAATGCTTTGAAACAGATTACACTGGAATGTTGCATTTTAGTTAGATTGCATGCTGGTACCAGCCAGTCATTGTTTTCAATAACGAATGCTGTCATGATCATAGAAGAGATTATTTAATCAAAATTTGAAAAAAATAAAAAAAAAAAAGAAGAAGAAGAATTGTATTATGTACTTCCAGTCAGATTCTACTTTCAGCAATTACAACATACTCACATATGTCCACCTCATCAATTAGAAACAAATAACGCAGAAAAGATGTATTCTTAGCATCTAAGTAAATAATGGAGATGGATAAATGAAGGTTACTAAATCAAGATGAAATATATGTCTAAAGCTGTGTCAGCTATACTCTTGCGCCCAAGGAAAACAAAATTGATCACCTGGTCACAACTCAAGGTTAAAGGTCTAAAACAGAGACTGCTGACACGTAAATGACGTGTTTAAAATAATAGGATATGAGAAGTTTTCACCTGAAAGGAAACAGAAGCATGGAATGTATGTGTAAAGAGCAGTGTGCTATTGAGAATTATGCAAAGAATTTTTCTTTGCTATATTTTTTTCTCATTGTGGAATAATTAGAGATAAAAATCCATCTGAAATCAACAGAAAACTTTCAATGCTTGAGTTGAAGAACCACATTTCAAACAGATGTCCAAATAAGTTCTGTACTCAGTAGTGAAGGGAAAAATCAACCTCAAAATATTATTTGTTGTCCTCCGCTTAGGCTCTTTTTGATAAAAAATGTTGGGAAAAGCATAGTTATCTATACAATCATATTCCATCTTTTATGAATAAGAGAAAACCAATAAGAATCAAAAAATAAATAGTACAGAAAAGTGCACTCTGGAGGATTTTTTTGTCTTATACCTCATAAATACTTAAGACCTAATTCTGTTTGTGGGAATATTAATGATAACATTGCATAGAAGATTGCAAAGCACATAAACAGTGTTTTCTAAGGTCTCTTCCACTGGAGAAATTATTTTCTTATGGGAAGATGCATTTGATGAGGTATAAGTCTAGTTTGATAAAAACTAACATTGTTTTCATGCTATGACAAAACAGTCAATATCAGTCTTATTTCCAGGAAAAAAAAATGAGCTTGAGATAGACAATCTTTTTCTCAGGATTAAGTAAGAACTGTAGATCTGACTCAAGTTTTGATTACAGCATGTTCAGATAACTGCAAATTCCAAATGAAATTCTGAATAGACTTGAGGTTGTCAACAGTCTAAAACAACAACTGATCCTTTCACTCCACCAAAGGGATATCAATATAGCTATTAATTATTATTATTATTTTTATTTCTTAGTTCAGATAAAGCGTAGTGGCTGCATATGTTTTTTACAACTTTTACTTTTCAGTCCAAGATATTTTCATCATCATGTCCAGTAGGAATAAAACATTTTCATTGGGGTTAAAGATTCATCACCCAGTTGAGCTAGAATTCTCTATTTGCTTTGAAAAGTTGGTATCTCACATGTCAGTAAAATTTAAGAAGTCCCATCTCCAGGTTCTCCTGCCTTTTATTAAATATTTTAGCCAGAAAGGAACATTAAGAAGGCCTGGAGATTAGAAGAACAATTGAAAAACCTCTAAGAAAGGAAATATCTTATTAATTCATTAAGTCAAACTGCTTGTATCTACACTTGTATGACTAGAATTATGGTTCATTAACTTCATTTCTTTATATGAGTTAATTAGCTCAGAGGAGGCCAGAAATTAATTACCAGCTTATATAGTTTGTGCAGAATGGCATTCTGTTTATTTAGTTTCTCCTATTAACTTTTAATCTCTTCAAACAATAAAAGAGGTAATTAGTATTTTATAAACAAAAATGAATGCAACAAAGGCAAACAATTTGCCAAATTGTGATTCCTGTGTGGAACCTGATAGTTCTGTGGATCAAGTCACAGACCTTTTCACTGTTAAGTGTAAGCAAAAGGAGATTAAAAATGAAGGTATTCTTAAGGCAGGGTCGTGCAATCCATCATTAAAGAAGAGCTACCTACTAACACCTCATGAAGCAGAAAAACAAGCCTTAAAAAGTTTCCAGCTGTTTGAAAATAATTGCCCATGTATTCAACTACAGTAACAGTTGTAGCTAGCTTTACCAAAAACACAATGATAGAAAATAGGGACACATTAAGAAATACATTGCATATAAATAAATAACTGCAACAAAAAATGCTATGTGATTGTCATGTAGCCAGAAGGTTATGTGATGCCAGTGTCTATGGTGATTAACCAGAGTATGTTTCTACACTAAATATAACATGTATTAAATTTGTTTAGCAACCTGTAATAAAGATATAATCTTATATATTCATAAGATATATTGATTTTAATTTATTTTTTTTCCTATCTAGAGATGTAATATACAATGTTCTTGGCATTTTTTTGTCCATTTTGATAAGTATATGGTAAATGTACAGTACAAATATTCATCAATCTTTTTTTGTTGTTGTTTTTGCTACGTGAGCAAATACATGCCAAGCATGTTACCAATGAAATATTTTAGGATATTCTTGATTAGTGCTTAAGATATTTATTTAGAATAGTTATTCAGTTCCCTGCATCTGCAACACCAGGTATCTTTGTCCAACTGTACAAAACCCAGAGAGAGACATAAAAGCCCTCTTTAAAAAATCTCAAACCATCATGAATTTAAAGTCTGTAATCTTGACACATTCACGGACTGAAAGAATGCTGACTTTCCCATTGAAATTTGTATTTTCAAATCAAAGCCTGCTGTATGAGATACTACAAGTCTGAGAACTAGTATTTCTGCATATAGATTTCAATAATGTCATAATCTTAACCTGTCTAAGACTTTGGCTGGGTGGGATGTGTGGAAGCAAAAAGTTAAAATATTGTGGTCAATTGTTAAAAAAGACACCATTTGAGACCTTTAAAATAGTAGCATAAGTCACAAAAGCCACTGATAGCAGAACACTAACTAGATGTTTTAGGAAGAGAGACGAAAATCCATTGTTATGATGTGTTTCTATAATTCAGCATTTATAAATGAAAATTCCCTCCATACAGAGAAATCAGAGCACTGGTTTTGGGTAAGGAAGAAAAAGGTACAATGACTATATTAACATATTTAACATATATTTAACACATATTTAATATATATTTAACATATTTAAAGGTGTTTGCACAGAGTGATAAAACTAACACAAGAGAACTTAATTAGAGTTGTTCAGATCTGAAGGACTATACAAGTCTTTGTTGAGTACAAAAAGTCAAGCCTAAAGTTTTGTTGAAGTCAACAGAGACTTGTCAGAGAGACAAGATTTCCCCTAGTGAAATCCTGCATTTTACTTCAGAGCTCTGCCAGAATTCTTTTTCTCCTGAGTTAAAACATGGAATGACTCCTACTGGCTCTCTTTTATCAGGTACAGAATCAGGACAGTACCTGACATAAATGAAGAAACATTTGGAATAAATAATAGAAATCAGTTACAATTTAAGAAACAAAAACTCCAACACTCTCCCTTAAGAAACAGAGATGTCGAATATAGCAAGTTTTATCCTTGTATATCTAAGATAAATAGCCAGAATAAATAATGTCATTTTCAAGTCTATAGCAAGAAAGAAACAGGCTATAAATTTCTCCACATTAGAAACTTTGAAAACTAGAGGAATTGGAAAGGAATTCAGACACTCCATGAATTCTGAGGTTGATTGTATCAATACTTCATAACTAGACTAAACAGAGTATTTCTCACTATCTGTTCAGTGTACACAAAGCTCTTCATTAGAATTGTTTAAATCATCACAATTAATTTCAGCCCCTGACAAAAAATACAATTTTCCTTTTTCTGGTTGCCTTGTATTTTATTCCACTTTTGTCTTAAAATCCTCTTGATGTGAAACAGCTGCCATCTTCAACCTGATTAACAGATAGACATGGGTTCTTTATTGCCAGCATTAGCTTTACAGCACAAATCACATGGCTTCAAAAGGCTGGGGAAACAATCAGACTGCTCACAAGTATTACAAATGATTTCAAGCAATTCACTGCTCCAAACTGTTGCTGCCTTTGCATATGATTTTCTCAGATAATTCCTGAATATGCTGACATGCTATGTCAAGTTGATTTCTACAGTTCTGGTGTGAAACAAAACAAAAGCTCTCATCTGAACATGATCCTTGGTGACAAATTATATTACAAATATAATTTTTATTTGTTCCTATTATTTCAATCTACAGATGCTGCCGGCATCTATATTTTAGGTGAGAGAAGGAGAAAAGTAATCTCTTTAATTTTGACATTATTTTTGACTTTTAATAGTAGAATGACACTACATATGTACAGAAAAATACATAATAAAATCTGAAGTAGAAGTGCAGGGACTTCAGTATAGTTCTATAAATATTTTTACCTCATTAAAGACAAGTGAGAATTTTTTGCAGAAGATCTTGTTTTGTCAGTTCCACATTTCCTGTTATTTTCATCTTCACAATGTTATCACTGTTTTATCACTGTTTATTACACTTTTAACCAGGATTTATCTATTCACAGGCTAGCCATTGGTCTGCTAATAACATAATTCCTTATAATTGCTAAGAAATGGGAAATGCCTCAGCTCTTCCTTGCTCTCATCTCTCTCTGTGAATGAGAATCCTTTTTCTCTTGGTCTAATGCAGTGAATTCCAGTGTCCTCATCTCCCTCAGATATCCTGCAGCTGAGTTCTCTGTGATCTTTACTGCATTGGAAAGCAATTTTAAAACTCAGTACATAACCTGCACTTTACTTGCTATTCTCTGCCTCCTACTGTAGATACAGCAGGCACCAATTTTAAGCATCTACTGCATTTTGAGAACTCAGAATCTCTTCCTATTCAACAGTCACACTTTCACCTGCAGACATAGCTACATTTTCAGCATAATTTTTCTCATCTCAATTAAATTATTTCCTCTGGTAGTTTCTGTATTTGAACACTTCCACTGCATATCCTTACATTACTTACCCCTTTTCATTGCTCACTAACTTTATAACTCTAATGTTCATGCACAGCTTGGCCTCCTTCATTGACCTCAGTTCTTTCATTCTTTCATGAAGCTTTCACAGAAATGGATCTCAAACATGGGAATCTTCCACTTGCTTTCTAGCTTAGTTGGCCTTAGATGAATAGCTTGGCTCAATTTTAACCTTTTTCTTTAGGCTTTTTTCAAGGCTGGAGTTTATGTTTTTATTTGTTTACTTTTGCTTCTTTTCCTATATTTGACCAGCAATTTTGTAATTTACCTCAACTTTGCATATTTCTTATGATCTTAATGATCCTATCTCTGTTTCCTTTCCTTGTGCCACACAAATTTTGACCCCTACCTTCTCCTTCACTGGTTTCTCCTTAACTAATATAGCTGCATTTCAAACTGAACCTTCTACTGCAAGCTTCTTCTGTTCTTTTTGTTTTGTAGTAAACTTAAGTTCTTTGTGAACCAGGTTGCTTTACTCTGCAAGGCTGAATGACAACTTCCCTCTTGTGTATCACTGACTTATAACTCACTTTGCTAAACTACTTGAGAAAAATACTAGAAAATTTCTTGATAAATGTCCATGTAAACATGGATATGCAAAGCTGCTTCAGTCTCTTGTCACCTCTATGAAGCCTCATCTTGTGCATTATGTAACACTTCTGTGTCCCTCTTCAGTTTTTGAAAGTGCTGTAAGGATATTGCAATCTATATGATCCTTTTGACTCCTATTCCCTCATGGATCACTTTCTTCTTTTACTACTGAAATACCTTCTGCTCTTTTGTCATCTCTTCCAAACTTCCAGATTGATACTTTGCTGCTGCTTCTGCACTAATAGTCCACAACTGTCTAGCCAACTTCCTCAGACTCACTGACTCCATCCCTTTCTGAAATGCAGCAGTAACCCAATCTGTAATCAGCACACTGCAGCCGAGTTCTGCATGCTTTTTGCTTACTATTTCCTATCCTTTATGTCTCTCCTAACATTCTGTTCCTATCATTTTTCACTATAACCTTCTATTGCTTTGTCCATGTGTAACTCTTTTGTAGGATGTTTGTATGAGTGATGACTTACAAAATTACAGTATGCTCTACTGAGCTATTAGAGCATGACATAGCTTCCTTGCTACCATGAAATCTGGTGACACATTTTGGACACTTTTTTGAGCAGAAGCCTTCTCATGTTGATGGATCTGAAGATAAAATGTATCATTTGTTCATTCTTTATTGATTTATCAACCACCTATGAAAACTTTGAAAATATAATATTAGATATTAAAATTTTAACATCACAGGCATCACTACTGAAATATTTTCAAAGAGCACAATTTACTTTCAAAATCTGATCTGCATGACTGTTTCACTTTTCCTTTTTGACAGATTTTTACAATAACCTGCAATTTCATCATTGTCTATTCATAAAATCCTACTTCCATAGTCACCAATGAAAAACACATTTCCCGAGGCCATCAAGCATTTGCTAGATAACAGTAGAGGAATTTTTTTGCTGGTTCTATAAAATTCTTGCACCATCTTTCCCTCACATTCTTGTTCTAATTCTGGAATTATTTTAAATAAAGCCATATTTCCAGTGTCTTTTTTCTTCTATTCTCAGTTCCTCTTAAAAAATGCCTTATCATAAATCCACCAAATAAATGAAAGGACATTAATCCAACCCAACCCTCCTGCTTACATTCAACCATCTCATTAATTTTTTGTCTCATCTTTCATTATTACTACATACCAACATCCTCGTGAAGTTCATATAGTCATGATGGCATTCATCATGGTACCATACCTCTGAGGAGAGGAAATGATCATTTTTCCTCCCCCCACATTCTTACTATTGACCAAGGTTATTCTCTTTATCATGTGCAGATTTTATTGAGTGATGCCAAGTGAGATGAATAGAAGCAAATAATGACAGTGCTGCAGTGATGAAATGAGAGACAGAGGTCGTCTAGGTTTTATACTGAACAAATTGAGTCACATCCACTTCTCATCCATTATTTAGGGGTGATTGGGCAGGCTTGGCTTCTATAGATTTGATAATCATTCAGATGTCCATATTAAATATGTAACATAAATTTCTCATTTGGCTGTCGATGACTTGTCACTGCAAAACAACAATGCATAAAAAGGGCTATAATGTATGGATTCTCAGAAATTCTTGACATAAATAAATATGTAAAAGGCAGATAATAAAATCTGTTTCTGTCTGCCTGCCAGCTAGCCTTCATGTCAGACTGGACAGACCCATCTAATACTGTGATTTTATGCAGCTGTATCCTATGAATATTGGCCTGCACACTAGAGATTAAAGCACAGCAGATGTTTCTCTGCAGGCTAACAAATATATCACCCCTGATAACGAATGACAAATGTTGTTCCATATTGTGTCAGACAAAACCAGGGCTCTTGTAAAACAAGTGTTACAGCTGGAATAAGATATTTTAACACAGTTACCTAAGGAGTAGACAAACAGACAGTTGTCTGCTCCAAAGGTAGCAGAATCCTAACCTGCAGAGATGCAGGCATTGCAGCAATCAAATGTTCAGAAGAGAGAAAAAAAATCAACTAATGTGAAATATTCACCGTTTCCTCTATATTTTTGTTAGATTTTTGATTGTGATCTTCTCATGGATCATTCATAACTATCTAATACTGTCCCTTGGTCACAGTGACATAGTAGACAGTGAAATGGTGTGGAGAGAAGGTATGTGAGGGTTGAAGTTATGCAGAATGTCCATACAATGAGCCTATTTTGTTTATCATCCTTCAATCCCATAGTGTCCCAATGTATTCCATGAGGTGGAAAGATTAATATAAGCAAAGAAGGAAGGACAAAAATAGCCTGACTGTTATGAAATACTACACTGTGGCTAATTAGTTCACTATTATTTAAAATCATTTTATTTGGGTCATTTTTTCCCTCTTCCACGTATTAGTGACATGTTAATATGTGGTCAGCATTATGTCTCATCAGTATTTCTTGGCAGCATGGAAGTAATTGTAAGTTCTCTCTCTCTTTATCTAATTGTCTGTTAATTCAGTATCCTTTATTTGTTCTGTTGCAAAAATAACCTTCACATGAGACAATACTCTTGAAAACTCAGCAATTAAGGAAGATGGGATCGTATTTTGATGATCAGAATATGTGTAAATTTCAGCTGCTGTACTTTCTGAATGTATTCCATTAGCATATTTTCCTTAGCTTTCAAGTTGTCATTTGTCCACTGAACGAAGTACTAAAATAAATTTGTTTTACTGCTGGCAGAGACAACTGAGGAAAAAGGCAATACAGCAACATGGCAACTTTCAATCACTTCCTGACTTGTTAATGAACTTTTTTTCCCTTTTCTAACCGAGCCTTTGCTTTTGAGCTACGGTGTTTTCCCCAAGCCATTTTATACAATGAGATGGTAACAGTTGTTTGTCTGATAAAGCACGTACAATTTAGAACACAGATGTTTGATTATTATTTATTTCTCTCTGAAGCCCGCTAATTCAGTCCCAAATGACCTTTTTTTTTCCTTTTGCTTAAATTTAATTTGGAATGTATGTTGTTGGTAAGTGACAGATAGTTTAATTATTAATAGGATCCCGCAATGCAATGCACCATAGTTTTAAAGTCATCTGGGGCCAAAGCAACACTACTTCTTTCGCTCCTTATGCTTCTGGGATTCCTTGAAGAATACAAAGGTAATTACAAAACTCATGACAAATCTGTATCTATTATGTCCTTTCCTCAACATTTGTGCTTGCCTATGGCTTTACAAAGAACCATTCTTACTATGAAATGGTAATGAATCAGGAGAGATTTCTTGTATGGTTGCTTTCTTGAGAGGACAGGTTATCTGGGGAGTAAGAGGAGGGGGAGAGTGCAGTAAGAGAGAAAAGCAGGAGGCTAATGTGCTGAATAGTACTGCACATGATGCTGAAACAAAGGTGGACATACTCTGAGCCCTGCTGAAGGAAAGTGACCCCGTGAGATTTGGTCACCATCACAGAGTATAATCAAGAAAGGCTCGAAATGTGATTTGGAAAGGAGGACTGGAGAAATATGAGGAAAAAAAACAAAACAAAACTGAGGCACATGCCACTGGAATAATGGACATTTTCTTCAAAATAAACCCCCTAGAGAGGTATCTAACTATACTTATAAGTTATACTTTCTAAGGTTTTGAATGTCGTTTCCTAATAACTTCTGTGCACTCAGGCTACTTAATATTTTCGGACAAATACAATTCAGGGTGAGTATGTGTGGAGAGGTAACATAAATTCTGCTTCTGATGCATAATATGCTACTAAGATGGCAAAACTGAAAAAGTACCTACACTCTAACTCAAGATTAGATGTAAGTCTAAACCTGGATTATGTGCTTAGACATTAAAACTGAGGTTCACTCCAAATCCTAAATTTATGGACGTTCCCCTGAGTTTTCAAGGGAAAGAACAGAGATACACAGGGATTTTCAATTTCAGATTTGACTATAAAATGTGAATTAAAATAAACATTATGGAATAACAGGTTCTACAGAACATACAGAGATAGGTGTCATTTATGACCTAACTAGTGAGATTTTAGAGGAGAGTTTGATAGGCTGTAAAGGTGAGGTAAATGTACAGAGCTGGGGAGTTAAAGATGAAGGATGAAGGTTGTTTGGTGAAATATTATTGTCATGGGCCATTGACCCAAACAACTGTATAAAGATGAAAGAACATGCAAATCTCAAGAGAATCACTGTTTAATCCCAGGAAATGACATTAAACTATGTAAACAAAATTTCTTGCTTATGCAACCTATTTTAAAACCTTGCTATAAACACATTAAGCTACAAGATATTAAACCAGGGAAGAAAAACAGAAAAAACAATGCAATCATTTCATAACTCTCCATTCCTAGTCCAGTGTGTGAGCACAGAACTCAGTGGAGTCCCATAAGAGATTGAGATCCATGTCAGAACCTCTCAGTGCACTAAGGCTTGTAAATCATAGAATCAGAATCATAGGGGTTGGAAGGGACCTCAAGAGATCATTGAGTCCAACCCCCCTGCCAAAGCAGGTTCCCTACACCAGGTCACACAGGTAGGTGTCCAGGCAGGTCTTGAATATCTCCAGAGAAGGAGACTCCACAACTCCCCCTGGTCTGCCTGTGCCAGTGCTCCGTCACCCTCACCATAAAGAAGTTCTTGCACACATTCGTGCGAAACCTCCTGTGCTGCAGTTTCTGGCCGTTCCTCCTTGTCCTGTCTCCACATACTGCTGAAAAGAGTCTGGCCTCGCCACTTAGTTCCCCACACCTCAGATATTTATAAACCCTGATCAGGTCCCCTCTCAGTCTTCTTTTCTCAAGGCTAAAGAGACCCAGTTCACTTAGCCTTTCTTCATAGGGGAGATCCTCCAGGCCCTTTACCATCTTTGTGGCCCTCCACTGGACTCCTTCCAAAAGATCCCTGCCTTTTTTATACTGGGGAGCCCAGAACTGGACACAATACTCCAGATGAGGCCTCACCAGAGCAGAGCAGAGGGGGAGGATCACCTCCCTGGACCTGCTGGCCACACTCTTTTTAATGCATCCCAGAATGCCATTGGCCCTCTTGGCCACGAGAGCACACTGCTGGCTCATGGTCAACCTGTCGTCCACCAGGACACCCAGGTCCCTCTCTACAGAGCTCCTCTCCAGCAGGTCATCCCCCAGCCTGTACTGGTGCATGCAAGTATTCCTCCCTAGGTGCAAGTCTCTACACTTGCTTTTGTTAAATTTCATCTGGTTTCTGACTGCCCAGCTCTCCAGCCTGTCCAGATCTTGCTGAATGGCAGCACAGCCTTCAGGTGTGTCAGCCAATCCTCCCAACTTTGTATCATCAGCAAACTTGCTGAGGGTGGCCACTATCCCCTCATCAAGGTCACTGATGAAGATGTTGAGTAAGACTGGACCCAGCACAGACCCCTGGGGACACCGCTGGTCACAGGCCTCCAACCGGACTCTACACCGTCAATGACAACCCTCTGCGCTCTGTCAGCCAGCCAGTTTTCAACCCACTTGACTGTCCACTCATCTATCCCACACATCCTTAGCTTTGTGATAAGGATGTCATGGGGGACAGTATCAAATGCCTTGCTGAAATCAAGGTAGCCTACATCCTCTGCCCTCCCCCGATCCACCCAGACAATGACAGCATCATAGAAGGCCACCAGGTTGGTCAAGCATGACCTCCCCTTGGTGAACCCATGCTGGCTACTCCTGATAACCTCCTTCTCTTCCAATTGTCTGGAGATGTCATCCAGCACAAGCTGTTCCATCGCCTTTCCAGGGACAGAGGTGAGGCTGACATGCAATATGCATGATGTGACTGGTGCACAGAGAAGTCAAGGTCTGTCTATGAAAGATCATATATTCATGGGAAGCAGTCTGTGATTTTCAGTAAATAAATGCAGATTTTCAATTATTTTATTAATTTTCTGAAAATGTGACATTCAGAGAAAAGTGCAGAACTATATAATAATAACAATAAATGAAAGCAAGAATACAATAGTCACTTCCAAGACAAATAAATCACTGATTATCAGGTAACTAGTGGTAGGATGAGAAGTAATGGCCTCAGGTTGTGTCAGTGGAAGTTCAAGTTGAATATTTAGAAATAATTATTCTCTGAAAGAGTGGTCAAACATTGGAACAGGCAGTCCAGGGAAGTGGTGGAGTCACCATCCCTGGAGGTGTTCTAGAAGCATGTAGATGTGGCATTTAGGGACCTAGTTTAGTGGGCATGGTAGCAATGGGTTGACAGTTGACCTTGATGACCTTAGAGACATTTTTAATGATACTATGATTCTATGTGTACTCTCATACACCCAATTAAAAAAAAAAAAGTAAAAAAGAACACATCTCAGGTGTGATGTTAGATTAACTCTTAATAACAATTATTTTAAATCCTATGGCTTTGCTTATTATACCATCATACCATCAGTTTATACATCACGTTCACTGTTTTAATGTGGGAATCAACTCAAAACTATTAAGTCGATTCCTGGGAGAAATCACACACCATCATAGGTTTCCAAGTGTAAACAAGATCTGAGAATTCTTTCTGAGATTTCTGTCTGTCCCTTATATTTTTTCATTCTTCAATAGAGTTTCTAGCATCATCATTTCTCGGGGATTGGCCCATGGAGAAGAACTGTCAAAAAACATGACCATGGAAACCATAAAACAGACTGCATTTCCTATGAAGATGCAGCCCAATTTCCCATTTCTAAACAGTGGTACAAAACCCCTTGACTACTCTGGGGCTTTGACTCCATATTTTCACAAAGGATTGTCTCACAAGAGTGGAAGGGGCAATAGTTTCTCGACAAAACTTCTCATCAAAGGACACAGGGTATTGATGCTCCCACTGGACACCCCTTTTTCTTCATAATGCTTCTGCCTCAAGGTTACCACGTGGGATTGCTCAGTTTCTGCTTAGGACATAATTGGCAGAAAGACAGACATTACCATCAACCTCCAGTAATATCATGTTCCCAGAAGGTCTGAATTCATTCGTAAGGCTTCTTTGCAATGAAGCAATTTTTCTGCCTTAAAAGAAAACCCCATCATGCACAATTCAGTTGGGAGGGATCCCAAAGAAAAAAAAAATTGTACTTGATGGGGCCAAATTCTTTCCCATTATACAGTAAATGCTATCACACCTTCCTGAATTTAGTGTGAATGTACAGCATGTTCACTGCCACATAGGAGATGAATAATTGAAATTACTTCTAAAAGCAACACTAAGCAATAGGCAAGTCTGTAGAAAAAAGAAGTAGGTGTGCTTCATTTTGTAATACCTACTTTTTCCCAAAGGCTACAATTGAAATGACAAGACTAGAACATTTATTATTACTAATAGAGACTTCCTTCAGATATTGTTTGTCTTTAGTTCAAAAGGTGCTTCAAAATGATGATACCTGCTTCCCCCTATACCAAATCTCATCTCTGATTTTTATGAATAAAGAACTTCCTCATCTAGTTATAATTAACATGAACTTGCACACTTGGTAAGCACTCCTTACTACAACAGCAAAAGAGATGTACAATAAAAAAACAAAGTTGACCAGGTACATTTTTTCCTCATGAGAGACAAAAGAATTGGTGGGAACGAAGAGTCACTCAGCAGCAATTACATTAGATTCTCTGAAATGGCAAAAATTAACAATGAAGTACATGCCAAACTGCAGTTCTACAAGCATCTCTTACTCTAAAAAAAAAAAAGAAACAGTGGCAATCATAAATAGTGTTGTTGTTTCTTTTTTTGCCTCTAATATATACTTATGAGAGCAGAGTGGCACAGCATCTTTCACCTTTTCAAAATTTACTGGGCTGCATGGCTAGGACATAGGCTGCCATTTAGCACCCAGCCTTTTATAACCAGCACGTAGGAGGCAAGTGATCTTTGCCTAAAGAAGCCATTGAGTGCATATAACCATTTGCTGCAGCAACAGAAACTGCTGAAACTCTTCAAGTCATCATCCACCACCTTGAATAGATCACAGGATCACAGAATCTACAGGGCAGTCAACCTCAGCTCTATCCCTGGGAAGGTGATGGAATAACTTATTCTGGATATTGTATAGCAAGTGGAAGAAAAGGAGTATATTGGGTGTAATTAGCAGGGATTCACCAAAGGAAAGTCATGCTTGACCAATCTGGTACCCTTCAATGATATCATCAGTGACTGGGTAGATGAGGGAAAGTGTAGCGAATGTTGTGTACTTTAAGCAAGGCTCTTGGCACTGACTCTTATAACAACTTTGTAGTTAAGCTTAGGAATAGATGTGGAATAGATGTGTAGGATAGATGAGTAGACAGTGGTGTGGGTTGAGAACTGGCTGACAGGAAAAAACTCAGGGGGTTGTCATCAGCAGTGCAGAGCCTAGTTGGAGGCCTGTAGATAGCATTGTTTCCCAGGAGCTGGTACTGGGCTCACTCTCATTCAACCTCTTCATTAATGACCTCGTTGAAGGGATAAAGTGCACCTTCAGCAAGTTTGCTTATAATACAAAGATGGAAGGAATCTCTAACACACAAGAAGGCTGCCATTCATTGAGACCTGGACAACTGAAGAGTTGTGTGAAGAGGAAATTTGTGATGTTCCACAAGGACAAGTGTAGAGTCCTTCACCTGGGGAGGAATATCTGCACACATCAGCATGGGTTAAGAGATGACCTGTTGGAAAGGAACTATGCAGAGATAGACCTGGATGCCCTGGTGAACAACAAACTGATCATGAGCCAGCAGTGTGCCCTTGTGGCCAGGAAGGCCAATGGTATCCTGAGGTGCACTGAAAAGAATGTGGCAAGCAGGTCCTGCCCCTCTACTTTGCCATGGTGAGATCACATCTGGAGTACTGTGTCCAGTTCTGGGCTCCTCAGTTCAAAAAAAGATAGGAATCTTCCAGAGAGTTCAGTGGAGGGCTGTAAAGAAGATTAGGGGCAGAAGCACTTCTCATACAAGGAAAGGCTGAGAGACCTGGGGCAGTTTGGTCTGGAGAAAAGAATACTGAGAGGAGATCTTATTAACATTTAAAATATATAAAGTACTGGAGTCAAGTGGATGGGAAGAGGCTTTTTTCAATGGTGTGCAGCAACAGAGCAAGAGGCAATGTGAACAAACTGGAACACAGTAAGTTCCATATGAAGATGAAGAAAAAAATCCTTACTTTGAGGATAACTGAGCCCTGGTACAAGATTACAAGAGATGCTATGGAGACTCCTTCCATGGATATATTACAAACCTACCTGGATGCTTTCTTGTGTAACCTACTCTAGGAAATCAGCTTTAGCAGGGAGGTTGAACTCAATGGTCTCCAGAAGTCCCTACTAAACCCTAAGAATCTGTGTGAAGTCAAAATCTACCACCTGGGGTAGATACAGTAAATCAAATGGAGATTCAGTGTCAATGGATCTTAGGTTAGCAATATAACTGTCAGAGGAAATATATTATAAAAGTGTACATAAAATGTAATGTTATTATTAGAAATCATATGATACACTGTAGGATGATTTTCTGAAAATGCTTCAAGTCAATATAAAGGTTTCTGTGCTTTCACACTCAACTCAAATAAATATAACCAAAATGAAAGTAGTAAGGTGTTAAACCTAAATACACAGAGACACTTTTACACTCATTGTTGAGAAGTGCAGAAAATGAATCTGAGAGCCATATTAGTGAAAATGCTACTATAGTAAAATAACAGGCTTTTTTTTTCCCCAATTAGATATCTAAACGGATTTTAAGACTTTGAGGCAACAGCTGAGAGAAAAGACTTGTTCTTGTCTACAAAGGAGGTCATAAAACTCATAATGCCTAAAATGAAATAATAAAAATGTCAACAAGTAAATAGTAAACAGTTAAAAATACAATAAACAAAAACCAACAACAAAAATCAATCAATCCAAACTCTTATAGTCATATCACTTCCTCCAGCTGGAAAGATATCAACGCAAATGCTGCTCTTCTATCATACTGTCTAAATGTAACTAATGTACAGTAAACAAAAGTCAATTTAGTCAAAGATGAAAAAAAATAATCACACAAAGGCTCCAGAAATTTGTACAAAGCTCATATTCAATCTACTATGTTCTACTGCTTAGTGTCCCTGTTCTCCTACTCAAATCAATTAAGATGGACACTATATTTCTCCCTTCCTTTTTCGGTCAAAGAATCTTGGCACAACCAGCACAAACAAACTTTGCTAACAGCTTTAAACTTGGAAGGCCCGCTTTTTAAATATTTGCCGCTACATAATTGAAACAGCTGTTTTAATGAGATACCTACTGTCATCATTTTACCCTGGCTGAGCTGGGTGACAACAAAGCAGTAATAACGAATTCAATAATAATTAACTCGGGTCATCTGCTCATCTGTCATGGCTCATCAGCTTTAGGGAGAAAAATCCCAGTGAACTTCTCTCTTTTGTGAGCTTTCCAAAACTCTGCAATAAAATGCTTAGAGAGGACTCTAGGTAGCCCTTCAAAAGTTCTAAGCAAACTGGTAAGTAGGTTAATTAAATTTTATGCATGTTTAGATGCTAATGATTACATTCCAAACATTACAGTGTAATCTGTTATGGAATGATGTCATGCAAGCAGTGGTTTTTAGTGCCTAACACATTTCCATCCTGATGTGGAGTAGCTCTGGATCATTTATTGGAGGGCAGGAAGTTGACAGTGATGCTTCAGAGCAAGGTTTTACATTTAGATCCTCTCCTTGTCTGTAGAATTTTAAGCAGGGAAGTTACAGAAAACCACAGATTTTATGCCTACTACTACATCACAGAGGGTGATCCAACATACCCAAGACAAGTTTTCTTAGCTGCACTGTAAATAAATATATATAATAGGAATGCTGGGAAAGCAATAAGGATGGCATTCCTCCCAAATTGCTCTTCCCCCAAAAGAAAAGTATTTTGGGACTCACCCAGAGGTAGGTTCTTTTCATGATTATTTTCCCTTTCTCCATAAAGGTGAAAAGAATTTTTTAGAGATTAAATGGTTGAAAATTTACATTCCATGAGAAAGCAAAATACATACATTTGAGATTTTTCTTTCCTTTATTTTTCCTTTTATTTTTTGTAAAATCCTTTGGAGAATAAAATTAATATATGATGTGTTTGAACATGGATATTTTTCCCTTTTGTGCGAGGAAAAACAAAGATGGAACTTGTTGCTATGATAGACCATTTTGCTTTGGTTTAGTTTTATTTATTTTGGTTCAATTTATGAATTACCCTTCTTTAAATAAACATCAAAGGACAGATATATTGCAAGCTTCTAAGTTCATTTTTCTTTCAGTGAGACTATGCTTATCGAATGATAAGAGTTATGTGGTGGTTAGTTCACAGTTAATTTCTACTTGCATATTAAAAAATTCAAATGAATACCCTTAAAAATTTTTGGTGGATCATACATATTCCTTGTTATTTTTCCTAATTTTATGACTGATTCAGTTATGGGGAAAGGAATTTTCCAAACGTTGATTTTAAAAGTATCAATAACAGAAAACAGATATGTCATCAGAATCCTTTCAACTCACTGTCTGAAATAACAGAAAGACTTTTACAAAAGCAGTGTAACAGTCAAGGCAACTTATAATGTTGTTATTATAGGCATCATCAATATATATGCATCTATTCAGAGATCTAAAATTTTGGAGATGACTGAATTCATGAGTATTCCATTCTTAGCACACTCAGAATATTCATTTTGGTAAAACCTGACAGCTTAAATTTTTGTTACTGATTAATAAACATATTCATTTCTCAAATACAACAAAATGAAGCATCATTTAATTACCATATGAAAAATATTACTAGCTATAATTATTTAATAAACAAAATTAATTAAGCTCCTTCTGAGTAACAGCCAATATACCTTCTGGAGGAGGGAGAAGTGTTTCACAGATGACTAAGAAATTCTATCTGAGAATAAATTTTCAAAATAAAGAAAGAGGAGAAGAAATTTTGAAATCAAGCAGTATGGATTCTTTGTTTCATAAATAAACAACAGGGTATACCTGTGTTGCTCAGGAAAAACACCTAAATAGAAGGAAAGCATTATATTTTAGTAGCAGATGTAATATTTCTGGTACAAAGGCTTGAAAATGGATGCAATGCCTACATATACTGCTGTACATTGAGTACAGTGAAAACAAAAAATGTACTGTGGATGGCATGCTGTAAATTTGACCAACAATGTACAGGGAAATATTAAATGCCTGACAGTCCATCTTTTGAAATAAACTAATTTCATTTTCAAATACTAACTGACTTCAAAAAGCATTTTGAGGAACTAGAGTGCAA
>NW_027072089.1:88072406-88117406 GCF_038088225.1 Cyrtonyx montezumae | reverse complement strand
AGTTATTCCTGAAAATACACACCTTTCAAATTCTGTACTCATCTCAAGATTTCTAAGATAAATTTTAGCAAAATCTTGAATTATTTTCAGCCTCATAAAAGGAAGAATTTCACAAGCTAGAGACACACCTTTGTTCTCAAGCAACTTTCAGGCTTTTCTAAACTACATGTAAATTAGAAGTGTTTCTTAGAGGAAAGGTTTAGCTCTGTGTGGATACGGGCAGCTGACAAGTCCAACACTGCAAGCATTCCTCTCACAGTCACCAGTGCTGTAAGTGCTACAAGTCTGTGAAAAGCCAAATTCCACTGCCTTATCTTGTTAACACAGCCTCTGGCTCTTGGTAAAGATCTTTATGATTTCTAAAGACCAGAAAGAATTTCCTAGGCAATATCCATTCACAAAGCTACTTTTTGTATAAAGGATAAGATCCAAAGCACACTGAAATCAATTAAAACTTTACTATTTCATTAGCAGCAATGGCTGATTCTTTTCTGGGTAGTCAAAGTGCAAAAGCATTTTCAAGTGTTAGGCATAATTTCCCATTCTACTTTACAAAGAATGCATAGACATTGGAATCCTTTTCTATTGAAATCAACAGAAGTTAACAGCTCAGGCTGGACATCAGGAAGCATCTAATTACTGTGAGGGTGGTCAGACACTGCAGACACTTTCCTAGGAAATTGGTTGATGTCCCAAGCCTGTCAGTGTTCAAGAGGTGTATGGACAATACCTCCATTAATTTTTTTAACATTTGATTAGGCTTAAAGAGGTCAGGCAGTTCAACTAAATGATGTTTGAAGATGCTTTCAAACTGAACTTTTTTGTTTGTTCTGTTCTGTACTGTTTTGTTTTATTCTATTCTGTTCCATTAATACTTGACAACTTTTAAGAGATGCACTTTACTGAGTTGTTTAGTTTTGATTATTTTGGTACTGAATTTCTAAAAGTCATTTAAATGACTTAGAAGTCAATAGATAACTGCTGAGAATAGTTGTATAAATATTATCAATCAACACATGAAGCTGTAAATTATATTTCTTATACTCATTAAGAATAGTAAAAACTGTTTATTATAGCTCTGAGAAAGTGATTTTTGCCTAGAGAAAAGACATAAACCTGACCAAAGCTGAAAAAGAAATGAGTTCACTCTACTCTTATGTTGGTGTACTGTATCATCACTTGTTTCATGTTCTGAAACTCAGTTCTGTGTAAATAGAACAATGTCAAGAATTGAATTGAATTGAATAAATTAAATCTCAGCTTAATCTTACACATTGTTACACATGTGTGGTGAGCAACAGCATGATTAAGTTCATTACGACAATGTAAATTTAATACAATTCAAAAATGCAATCCTGTCCTGCCAATGTATATATGCCTATGATTAATTTTAATTATTTTAACACAAAAAAAGGCTTATTTGTTACACAGAAAACAACTGAATCTGTTCATACTATATATTTTAAATCACTGAGCCCTGATTAGATGGATTTGCAAAAGTATGATTGCTGCTTTGAAAGTAGTTTCCTATTTTATTTCGTTGGCCCATCAGGTCGGTATAGCAGTAGAGGTTGAAAATTTCTGACAGTATTCCATTATGTTTTGTTGCCTTGTGACAGATGGCAGCAGAGGGACAGTCTGACAAAGTGGTGTATGAAATGGGAGTGTATATGAAGACAAGTGTATCACTGAATCCTTGCATGTGGAAAAAATGGCACCTGCTGACATTGTGGATGCTTGCTGAACATTTATGTAGATGAAACAGTGAATGTTAGCGCAGGGAAGTGGTGAGTGATGCGATTCAGCAATGGCAACAGCAACATGAAAGACAAGGCATGTTCTGGATGGCCATGCACAACTGTCACACCACAAAATATAGAGCATGGCAAACTCATCTTTGCAAACTGGTTAATGGTGGTGACAAAACTAGTGTTTTGTAGCAGAGAATTGGCTCTATTATATGTGTTTTTGTGTTCTTCATATCTGTTGTAGTTTCCATAGAAATAAATAGGAGACATTACTCTCAGAGTTCAAAAGCTGAGAAGAGCAAAGGTATTTGTTTCCTGCCCATAATCAGATACATGAGACAGGCAAGTCATAACTTTACATAAAAATTGCCCCACCAGTGTATGTAGGCCTTCTGAAAAGAATGCATAAATGCAGAAATAGAAGAGTAATCAATGCATCATTACTAGGTCAAATAATTTGGATTAGAATTAAGGCATTAAAATTTTTGCAGCTAAAGGTATCTGCAAAATAGTGTCCTACAATCTTTTACAATTTCCTGCAGTTTCTCTGCTGCCTGCATGCCATGAGAAGTATCTTTATGGAAAATTATGTCATTAAAAGTGCATTAATGACAGAAAAAAATGAAATGTGCAGATGTGCAGTTTGTAACTGAACATCTCATCATTACTGCAACAAGTCGTGTTGCTGTGGTACTTTTTCTGTTACACCAGCTGGAATGAAAGTGACCTGGAAGTGGATGTTTGAGCAGCAGGGTTAGTCAGAAAGAATAGCTCTGGGACATAGCTTTGGGACAGAGAGCTGCAGACAGCATGGAGACCAGGTTGTGATTGGCTTTGAAGACAGAGAGGCCTTGCAGAGAGGTTTAGACAAGTTAGAAAGCTGGGTAATGACCAACTACCTGGAATTTAAGAAAAGCAAGTGCCAGATTCTGCACCTGGAAAGGGGCAGCCCTGGCTATATGTACATAAAATAATGAAACACTGAAGAGCAGTTCTGCTGAAAGGGATCTGGGAGTTGTAGCCAACAGCAAGTTGAACATGAGTCATCAGTATGCCCAGGCATCCAGGAAAGCCAACAATACCCTGGGATGGACCAGGGCCAGCACTGCCACCAGGATAGGGAAAGTATTGTTCTGCCCTGCTCTGCTCTGCACTAGTGCAGCCTCACCTCAAACACTAGGTGCAACTTGAGGCACCAGAGTAGTAAAAGGCTCTCTAATAAGAGAGTATCCAAAGGAGGGTTACAAAGATGGGGAAGGGTTTGGAGCGGAGGATGTATGAGGAGTGTCTGATGTCCCTTGGAGAAGAGAAGACTGAGAGGAAACCTCATCATGGCTTGTAGCTTTCTCACATGGGGGAGTGGAGGGCAAGCACTCTTCTATTCTCTTTGGTGACAGTGATAGAAGCCAAGGAAAAAGCATGGAGCTGCATCAGAGAAGGGTCAGGTGAGTATTAGGAGATGGTTCTTTACCAGAGAGTGGTCAGGCACTGGAACAAGCTTCCTAAGGCAGTGGTCATGGCACTGAGCTTGCTGGAGTTCAAGAAATATCTAGATACTGCTCTCAGAGAGATGGTCTGGTTTTTGGGTGGCCTGATGTACAATCAGGAGTTGGACTCCGTGATCCTTATGTGTCCCTTCCAATCTGAGAAATTCTATGATTCTATGGTCTACCTTGCCTGTGATCCTCTCTAAACCATGGTGTAAACAAATGTGCTGACCATGCTGACCTATCCAGTGGTTCAAGAATTTGAACTAATGACTTGTATCATGCTTTGGGACCACATGTATGAAAGTAGAAAACAGAAAACATAAATATATTCGTACATATATGTACAAGATCCTTTGCACACCATGATACGTAATCTTGTAATCTGGTAATGAATGGAAATTCTTTTGAATTTAATTCAATATAATAAACTTTTTGGAATGTTCTATTTTAAGTGTCTAACAACTGAACATCCAAACATAATTTTTTTTTGTCATTGACTATAGCTGGCAACTTCTACTGAGTTCATTTGAAATGTAGAGAATTATAAATACTTTGTAAGATTTTTGGTAGTACATCAATATACAGTATACAGTACATATGGCATACACTCCATATGACAATTAAATTGAACAGATATTTGTATTATATTTACTTGACCACAAAACTATATTCTCAGCTTGTCATCATAGAATAGGTGAAAAGGTTTTCAAAATGAAGCTGGAAATCTTAGTTTAGAGGAGGTAGAAGAAAGGGCTAGAATACTGGGCTTCAGGATTCAAAACCTTCATCCTCCTCCAGTAATGAGTACAATGACTGTCATGGGCTGGGCAAAGTGCTTGGGATAGGCAATTTGAAGGAGAGGACAATATTTACGTAAGGGAGGAAGCCACCAATAGGGTTTAAAAGGTGGCCTAGTTACCTTGAATGAGATCTCAAACCATATTGGCCAAACTATGGCTTCTCAAAGGCTCCAACTGACACCTGAAAACTATAAAAGAAAGACTGAAAAGGCAGAAGTTTCTAAAGAAATCATTTTTTCCTACATATCTTCCCTTCTTTAGATAGTGTACTGTGATTTGTTCAGTAATACTGAGTCAAAAATACAAACACAGGGTATGATAATGCAATCATAGAATCACAAATCACCAAGGTTGGAAAAGAACTCCAAAATGGTCTAGTTAAACCTACCACCAGTATTTCCCCACTAAACCATGTCCCATAGAACAATTTCAGTTCCCTCAGCCTCCTGCTAAGGTTTAATGTGATTTACATCAAACTCTTGTGTCATTAAACACTAGTGCAGAACATCAATCACATCATTGTTTTCCAGGTGTCAATTCTTTAGTATTTTATCTATTCAATAAAATGCTGCTTGATTGGAAAAAGTTGCAGACATGGAATAACTATAACTCAGATGTAACACTAGGTTTTCAGTAGTTATCAGATATGATTAAAAGATAAATATGAAAATAAGTACCCTGGATTTAAGGACAGAGATGTTTTCAGATCTGTGTGATCTTCAGGAGTCCTCACAGAACAGAGTCCATATGGATGCACAAGAATTGAAACATTCATGGAAAGAAGCCAAACTGACGGAACACGGTGTTTGGAAAGTAGAAATGGGGATAGGTAATGTTGGAGGAATAGAGAAACATGATGTGAGCCCACAGGAATGGATTTTGGAATTTGGGCTTTGGCTAGAGCTGGGACTGGAAATGGTGTGGGCTTTTTAAGGCACATCAGGGGAATAAAGGAAACATGGGCCCACTAGGGCATGAAAGAAAGTGATGTATGACATGGGAAAAGATGAGAACTCTTTTATAGAAGATCAAAATGTAAATTATTTTTTCAACCAAGACTGTTGAGATATTGAACCTGTGATTTGGAATTGCCACAAGGGACTTCAGGTGTACCTCAGGAAGTTGCATCTGAAAGATGAAAGCAACACAGGGCAAAAAGGACCTTTTTCAGATCTGTTTGTGCATTCTCTTTCTGAAATAGACTACATTTTGCTTCACTGTGCCTGCACAAAGAGCAAGTAATGAACAAAACAGCTCCAACACCAGGAACAATACAGTTAAGCTCATGTAAAACTATACCTTAAAGTTTAATATCCTTGAATGCGACGATACCTAATAATTTAACCTGAGTGCTACCTTAATACAAGTAAAATGCTTCAAGGCTTTCAGACAATGTCTCTGCAATTATGTTACACAATGCAGTGTCATGATTTGAAAATTATTATTGCTAGAAAGTTTTCTTATGTCTGTGACTTCACCCAGGAAAATAATAAAAAAAATTTGTAGGGGATACAATACTCATTTTTTGTACTTTTTCAGTAGAACTCTACTGATCTGATGGGTAACCCAATGCAGTACTGTGTCCTGAACTAGAGGATGTTCTTATTTCTTTTTTCCAGTAGAGAAAGTTAAGTAAGTAGTTTAGGTACACTGATAGGCTATAGTTGTAGCCCATTAAATATGTTGTTATTTCTGGGGGCATATAACTGATGATTGAAAACAGGGGTAGTGATTTAACTCATAGATGTTTAGCTTGTACTATTACCCTGTCTGGGAAACTTCATATTTTAGATTCTTCTTATATATGAAAGACAATATTATAAAATAAAAATATCACAAATAACAAATGAATTACTGAATATAATGTGAAATAATAAGAAATATTCATATGAAATACAAACTATTACTCTACATAATCTACCTGAACTAGAACAAGTGGGAAAACATTTTTCTGGGATGCAAGACATACTCAGAATTCTAAGTATATTCTCATACCCAGAAAGGATGAAAAGTCTCATCCGTAAAAACAAACTCAAGGAGTCGTAGAAAAATCATTTTCAGATAATAATTGACTTTAAGTATTTTTTTCCAGTAATTTTAGAGAGTTTAACTTTAGTTTTGGTAATTTTTAGGTATGTTTAGATTTTATTTACATGTCAAAGTAGGTACTTAATATTTTTGAAACTGAAGAGAATGAATCTAGAATTTCAAAATATTCCCAATTTTTTGGTCTATTTGTTCGTTTTGATCTTCATTTTAAGGACATTTAGCCTTTTTATGAAAAAAAAAAAGATTTGATAAATGAATGCCTTTCAACACTATAAACACGCTGGTTATTTGAAAAAGAAAAAACAAAAACAAAAACAAACAACCCTGATCTTTTCCTACTGCTAGCTTCTGTGAAGAGAGAAGGTGGAGAAGGGGGAAGAGGTATCTATCATTACCTTATGTGATGTATTTTAATCTTTGAATAACATTGGACATCAGCTGTAACATACACAAATTAATCACTTTATGCATAAAGCTGTTTACTTTTATTATATGTCTAAATGAAATTAAACAAATTTGACCTTTTTCAGCAATTGCAGCTGTGTAATTGAAGATATTTTATTAAGACCAAAAGTCTAAAAATCTTATTTTTTCTAGCCATTTATTTTGTTTTATTTGAAGACACAGCACTAGAAAATTCATCTGAAAAAATTTTTAAATTTGTTACTCTTCTGAGTTCTTCAGCCATTTTGTGCATATTAACAATTGGCAGATGACGAATTTGGTTTTGAAAGTTCTTTTTTGTTGTTGTTGTTTTATAAGCTCATATTACTAAAACCAAGGATAAAAATGCAATTGTTTATTCTGCTTTGATGACATAGTGAGCATTTTCCTAGTGGAAAGAAAAACTGAAATCAGAATTGCTGATGTGACCAGATTTCTGTATGAATTAATAAAGAGAACAAAGAAATTATGAATTAATCTCACATCATAGCATAGCATATATTATCATGGAGATGATCACATTTATATTTGTAATAAAACAGATAGACAGAATGCAAATTCTTTAAAGGAAGGAAAATGAAATCTTCTCCATACTCTTATCTGTCAGTGTTAGCATTTTGTTAGCTCTCCTCCTTTCAGAACAGTCCATATCAAACTATGAGAAAATGAGTAAAGATAATGCCTAAATTTCATGCATACTTGCATAGACCAAAGACATTATCATTGTGATACAGAATGGGATTGGAAAAATATGCCGCCCTTGGAAATGGATTAAATGCACATACATTTTGTAATGAGTGACTGTAATGAAAATCAAATGAATTATAATAAAATATGGAGTTTTAAAAAAGAGAACTACTCAATGCATAATGCTGCTAAGAAAACATTTAACAGTTTTTCACTGCATGCTATTGTCAAAGTAAATAACTACCAAAGACAAACTTACAAAGTGGTTTTAACTCTAATGTGATGCAGAAAGTCAGTCATTTAATTTGTTAATTAGTATTATGCCAGAAACTATCTATTCAATATGAAGCAAATATGTTTACAATCTTATCTGCCATCTGTTTAATAGATGGGAGAATACTTAGAGCTGGGATTCTCAAAGAGTGCTGTTGAAAATTTGTTCTACAATTAGTGGAGCAGATTTTTTAATTCTAAAGGAGTTTTTCATGTTTAGGGAGCACCTCTATGAAGGAGACAGTACATCACAGTGCTGCTATTCAAGATTAGTGATTGCTTATAGCTGTGGGTAACAGATGCTTGAGAAGTGCAGAAGTAAATATATATTTTAAGATTTTTTTTTTCTTTTAAGATAATACTGCATTAGATCCATAACATTAAAGCAGGTTTTTTGAGGAGGATTTTAAGACCAATTTTCATGGCAGCACAATATAGAGGTCTGGGTACTTACAACACACTTCATCTCTTTCTGTCATCAGCAATTTTGCAGGCTTTCTTAGAAGGAAGCCCACAATTATGCAGTACACTAGCCATTAAAGTGAATTCTCAAGGTGCTTTTTAAACTGCATATTAAGAGTGGATATTAAATCATCATTTGGAAAGTGGATGAAAATAAAAGCTTAGATAATAAAGCGTTCTTCCTAGGATTGCAACTTTTTTCCATGCTCTATTTCACTGTATTGTATTTTTGAGGAAGACTATCACACTGCTGTCAATATATATTAGATGATAAATGTAGCTTAGACAGAAAGATTTCTTCCCTTTCTGAATACAGAATATCTTTTCCTGCATAGCTTTTAAAGATAAAAAATTAAAATCGTAAATAGAATCTAATCATTCCCTTTTAAATCTAGGCTTCTTATTTTTTATCATTCTTTTCTAATAGTGATGATTTGTCGGGACTGCCTTTTTACATCTAACTGATTTTCACTGACTATGAGTGAAACACCTACACTACACAAAAGGTGAGCAAAATGTTTTCAGTGGAATTCTAAACTAATTGCAATTCAAGGATTGCAATATCTCACATAAAATTTGAAACTAAGCAACATTTATGGGAGGTAAATAAATGTAAATATTTTTTTATAAAGAAATGGAACATTTTTGCATTTCTAGCACTTTCAGTGCTATTCTTAAGTACATAAACAAATATCTGTAAGTTCATAAATAAAACATGATGCTTACTAAGTATTTAAACAATATACATTCAAAAACTCAAGATGTACTTGTTACCAAAGAGGAAAATATTCTCAAATGACATTATTGAAAATTGTCTCTATTTTGTTCTGTACAGAAGAGGTAGTGCTGACTTCCTGAACTGACTCCTGACAGCCTACTGAAAGCAATAGACTTACAGTGCAAGAATTACTTACACTGGCCTGTGAACATCTTATTTCCTTGAATCACTGGTAAGCTTCTTTTATGGACTAGTGTGTCAACAACTGAGATGGTCCTGCAAAGAACCATGAAGAATAGGAAATAGTTTTATTAGTCTACTTCTTTCCTTCTTTTTAGGTCAGCAGCACTTCAGATTTGAGCCTTGAGTCTCATCTTTCCATACTGCACTGTACATCCACAGTGAATAATTATAGTGCAGCAATAGGTTTCTGTTTGATAGAGTACTGGAAAGATTCCTCTTCTGCATACTTTTAGACAGTGAGTTAGAGCTTTTCACTTAAAACTTATTTTCTCACCATCACTGAGATAATAGTAATAAATTGCATTGTAGCATTAACTTCAAAGGACCATTCTGAATGTTAAAGCCATTAATGGTTTTTACTTCATTGCTGTGCAGAACTGACCGCTTAGGCTGCATATCCTGAAGCAGTTTGGGTAGGGGGAGGGAGAAGGAAAAAAACTTTCCTGAGCCCTCCCTATGTAAACAATATCCTTTGTAGCATGCTCAGATTAGTCTATTGACATTTCTTCTTCGTTATGCCCTTATGTGATGAGAGAGCAATTGGGTGGGCAGATCTAGCTAGTTTAGCATAACAGGATTTCAGTCCTAGTGTTCCCACAGCAGTGAAGGTTTAACCGCAAGAATTTCTGCAACTGATAAATATATGCTACGAAGAAAAACAAAACTAAATAAAACCCAGCAACTGGTTTGTTCAGGAACTCAGCATCTGTGAGTCGTCTGCAGAAAGTTTAGTATGCACACTCCATCCATTCTACCTCTCTTCCTTTACCCTCTTCCTCCCCAAAAATTAATTGCATTTCTAGCTAACAAGGTTTAGTTACAGAGGCACCTGACTCATTCAAACCTTTTGGACACAATGCAAAAGTCCAGTAGTAGACATTACAGGATTAAATCCATTGTAACATTCTAAAAATCAATTCATCTGTTCCTAATAGTGTTTCAATAGTATCCTAGTAACCTTTTCTGTGAAGCTTCATATGGTCTGTATTTGCAAACACTATTAAAATAGGCCTCCTTGCATTCAAAAAAAAAAAAAAAAAAAAGCTAAATCTCTTCACGGAGCTGTTGGAGAGGTGCAGACTCCAATGTGGGCAAGAGTATTTGCCAACATGCCATATGGGAGCCATGGTTGGGACTTTTTTTTTCCTAGAATAATTAAATGTTGATGGCAGAGTTCAAATGGATCATTAAAATTCAAAAGTGTAAGAAACAGATTTTTTCTTATGTTGCTGAACGCTCCAGAGGGCTGAATAGCTAGCAGAAGTGAGGCAGGCTGCAGCAGTGATCAGCGTGTGATGTGATGGTACTAATTTGATCATAATATAGTCATCTCTGAAGATTACAGCTATTCAATTAAATATTCTAATTAACCTGAAGTATTAGGCAAATGATACTAATTACAAATATTCTCCTGAGATTCACAGCAATGAAAATCCCACTTGCAACTGATACTTCTAGCCAATGTTTCGTAACACAATGTCCTATATCATAGGCTTTCAGAATATTAAAATGCAGTTAATTTGCCTAAACCTCATTTGTTTAATGGCATTAGCATTTTGTTTGAAATTGTAATAAACGTACATCCCGCTTTCAAGTAAAATTTAAAATGAGTGTACTCTTGGGGTAACTTAAGATTCCTGTTTACAGACCTAGCACTTTATTCAGTAAGCGGAACAGTTTGAGCTTAACTTTCAGCCATTAAACATGTTGAAATTGTTTAAAAATGCTAATAATTTGTCTTCTCAAATAAGAAAAAAAAAGATATTTTGCAGTAAGATTTCATGATGTTACCCATGTGACCAGTTTCCTACTGTGAGGATCCCAATGCCTGAACTTGCCTTGTAGTTTTTTAGTAGAATGTTCATCTCTTGTAGGTTGTCAGCTTCTGTACGTTGTCCTAAATCCCTTTCCAAACAAAGCCACAGGGACCTTATTTTTCGATTTTGCTCTTTCCTCTCTTTGCTCCCTTTCAGATGGCGCACTGATTATGGGTTCCAGGTCAGGGCTGAAGTGGTCTGCTTCCTGCACAGTGCTTTCACCCACCTATCACAAGAGTGTTGTTCTCCTTGTGACACTTGCAGGGACAGCTCAGCCACTATCCCAGTTTTTGCACTGGGTGAATAACTCAGTTTTCTATCTGAATTAGGCAGAATGCTACTTTGAAAATACAGCACGAGGCAAATAACTGGGCTAAAAAAATACACAAAAGTGAGATTCCTGACCACCTTTCTAGCTTTATTTATTTATTTATTCATTTGCTTATTTATTTTATTTGGCTGTGGCATGAATAAGGAATATAGGTATTACCCACCAACAGAGGCTGCTTATAATAATCACTTCCAAACAGCCGCAGAAGCAAAACAAGTACATGTCTTCAGGTGCTGCTTAGGACCCCTTTTTATGCCCAATGCCTTGTTAGACAGATAAAGGGATGGAAATACTTCTGTTTTTATGTGTGGTGCCTGTTGAATCTGTATGCATGGAAACTTTAAAAGAAAGAGATATGAAAATAGCTTTCCCAGTTTTTCTACAGTCTTATCAATACTGCTGCAAAGCACTACAAATGATTAGCTGATGTGACTTTTTTCTCTGTATAAAACATATTCCTCAGACACAGACTTAATGATACTTGTCTGAAGACAATCACAATGCTAAACATGTACCTTTCACATCAGTGTCTGCAGAACTGCTAGAGGCAAATAATAATACAGATTTTCTGAATTTAATGTATAAAAAAAATTCACACTATCAAATGGCAATGTTGCAAAGCTAAGCCAAATGCAGTAAAAATGATTAATTTTCACACTGCAAACAGGGAAATATAGTTGAGGATTTGTACTGGAAACACTGCTAGGATTTGTAAATAGCAGATTTTTCTCTGTTGGCTTTCAAAATACAAAGAAATACAAACATATCTCCTCTAATGTATGAAAAATTAGAACTGTTCGTGTTTGAAATGTTCTGAAATTACGGAGTCTAAACTTGAGTAAGTGGAAGACTGCAGAGATGGCATCATGCTGTCTTATGACCTTTTCTAGAGCAAGAAAGAGACACAAGGGAGCACACACTAAACTCAGGATAAAAGCAAATCCTGGACAGACTATGTGCAGCTCTTGAGAGATATGTGAGGACTGGAGTTTTTGTTTAGTTGCTTGATTCTGATGCTTTACTTTGATTGCTTACTTTCAATCCTTGAAATATTATTTTTTCTTTGGTTCTGTGAGAGCATATTGAAGTGATTAAATTTCCCTCTCATTCTTCTCAGGGCTAAATTCTGCATTTTGATCAACCTATTCGGATTTGATATCTGTCGATAGCTTGCAACTGTCAAGTCACAACATACATCAGAATGCTCTATTATTTTTGGAAGAGAATTTGGAAACCATTCGTTTATATGCACTCACAAAGATAAAAGACTATTTAGCAGAAATCTATGCTTAGAGTGTAGTTCTGGACTGAGAATAAGGAAGGAGAAGAAAATGGAGAGGCAGGAAGAAAAGAGAAATGTAGTGTAATATGGTTGCAACTGTTCTCCTTATTGCCGTGTGCCTGGGAGGCCTGGTCACATCACAGGCATGGTGGAGTGGTAGCAGAGAGAAGAGTGACTCACATGAAGTGGAGCAGCACAGTGCAACACAGAAAGCTGACTTTTTAGCAAGTGCCATCACTGAGTCATCAGACAGAACAGGGAATTGAAAATGAGGAGCTAGATCAGAGATGGCAGCAAAGGTATTTTTCAGCTCCAGATGCCTGTATCTGCTGCCACTCTCAGTCTTCATTTGTATTCTCAGAAAAACTGTGAGATGAACAAAACCAAATCAGTAAACACAATCAGGAAACCAGTAAGGAGAAGGCAGGGAAAAAAATGAAAGAGAGAGAGAGAGAAAGGCAAGAAAGAGAGAAAGAGGGGAAAATGGAGAGAGCTGCAGTGAGTACATGTACATACTGCTCAAAGTCCTGTGAAAACTAGCCACAGCTTGCTAGAAAATTACTGTGTTATGAAGAAATAGGCATACACTGCATTCCACTGTAGTCTTATTCAATGCATGAAGTGGATAAGAATAAAATACCATGTTTGTATATGGCAAATGCGAGTATTTTCACATTTACCTGTAGAATGAGTGAATAAAATCATACAGTCTCTATTTATACAGAGCAGTGATCTATGGGTACATTCTTGTGGGGGAGTGAATCTATTGGAGTGATTTACTTTTATAAAGGAGATGAATATGTTGATGCAATAAAGTTGTCATGTACTGCATTGATCTCCTTGCTCCAGAGGAAGTGAGGAGGAACTGAAATTGATATAAAATGAATATAATGGAATAATAAATGCACAGGAATGGGTATTACAGACTGAGATACACATTTATAAGGGAAATAAATACAGTGTAGTGATCCACTTTTATAGAGGGAAGACATTTAAAGGAATCATTTTTATAACTACAAAATCAGGGAACATGGTAGGTTATACTTTGTAGAGTACTGAACATGTAACAGTGTGGGAAGTACAATGGTAGGAAAACTAATATTTTTTTCTGGCCACAGATAATGCGTAGGAATAGCATATGTGAGCAGCTTGGTGGAATGACCAAAAGGAAAAAGAAAGAAGTGCATAAAAATTATATGAAAATGGAGGTCTGGCTCACAACGTAGGGCAGTGAAACAAATTCAGGCTGTCTATGGGGCATTTGAGTAATCATCACTAAAGTTCATCACTATGGTTTTCTTGCTCTTCATGCTTTATTTTGCATCACAGTATAAGCAAATGTATGCCTGCTCAGCAGATTCCTAATGAGAAAGCCCAGAGACAGGAGGGCCAAGCAAGAGCAGAGTTGAAGCTGTAGACATGAAGAAGCCCTTGAAAAAGCCTGAAATTGCTTTTAGAGAAGGTGAGAGCTTTGTGGCTCTTATGATTCACCTTAAATTCATCCTCCAAGCAGAATTGGAGAAATATTTAAATGGCAATATGGATTAAAATTCCTTAAGGCACTAAAGACTGTCATCCCGTCACCTATGTACAAAATCAAGGCTTTTACAGATAGTTCATTTTAGCCACTTCACAGCATGATGATACAGGCAGACCCCTTAACATTTTCCTTCTTAAACTTAACGCATACATCTCTGAATAAAAGATTTTGGCACAAGTTCTACACCTGTCTACTGCTGTAGTTTTTTCCTCTCCTTGCTTTTATTCAGACAGTTTGGGTGCTTTTTTAAAAAAAATTATTTTTTTATTTTGTGCTTGCTCTTTTGCTTTTTCAATTTTGGAGTTTACATTAGCTCAAAAATTAGGGAAGCAATGCTCTTTTTAAGTAAAATACAACAAAGCATGAAAACACATTTCACTAAATAAGTTGTACATCCAAACTTTTGAAGAGGTCATATTAAATATATCTAATTCTTTCTAGTCCACCCTACATTGAGTCTTAACTTTTTTCTCTACTAAGTCTGTCAAGAATACCTGAGGAAGCATTTCTTTTCTGAAAGAGTGGTCAGGCACTGGAATGGCCTGCCTAGGGAGGTGGTTGAGGCACCATCCCTAGCGCTGTTCAAGAAGCGTTTAGATGAGGTGCTAAAGGACTTAATTTAGTAGTTGGGTAGAGATAGTGATAGGAGGATGGTTGGACTAGATGATCTTATAGGTCCTTTCCAACCTTATGAACTTATGAACTTATCAGTGTTATGTGATGAGTGAACAAGAGAGGTCTTTCCCTGTTCCCTAGATTCACTGCTACTTATTGCTTTGATACAATATTGTAATGTGATTAGATACAACTGTGCACACAGGTGAATGGATGCAACTAGGTGTAAACAGATGTAGCTGTTCATAGGAGTGAACATAGAAAGCTATTACACAGAGTTTTTTTTGTCAGTTTTACAATTCTTATGTAAAATAAAAGGCTAGCTCATCCTTCCTCCTGGTGTTGCAACCTGAGTATAGCAAAAAAAGGGGTTTGTGAGGCACAGCCAGGATTGCATGGATCTAACTGTGCTGAATGCTTTGCAAAAGAGCGTGGGACCACATCTCTGTTCTTACAGGCATGCGGTTTTCACAACTGACTAAGAAAGGGAGAATAATAATGTCTGTATGTTGAGCTTAAACATTGTTCCAGTATATATATATGGAAATATGGAAATATATATGGAAATAAATAGTCTCATTGTATCCATGTATGTTAATTTTTCTGTTCCATGAGTTTAAACTAGGATATAACCCAAATATATTTTATCCATACTTCTACTACACAACAGTGCTACATCTAAAGTACCTGGAAACAGACAGAGAAAGTGATCAAGATCAAGACATTTACTGTCTTACTCTATTACCAAGGCTTATTTTCTTGTAACTTTCATCCCTTCCACCAGAAGTTTGTGAGAGTTATGTGGAGCAACTGACATACCTTCCTATAAGCACCAAGTGCTTCTTCCCATGCCAGAAATTCAGGAACTGAGGAAGATCTCTTGTAGGCATGTTGTATTTTGGTGAATCCAAAATCCAGGAGTGGTTGTGGTCACTTAGTCTAGAGCAGACTGAGGGGAAGGCTCTTGGCACCCTATCCCTCTGCTCTCTGGTGACAACAGCAGGACTGGAAGGAACACCATGGAGCTGCTTTGGGGGATGGTCAGGTGTAAGAAAAAGGTTCTGCACCACGGAGTGGTGCAGGCTTCTCAGGAAAGTGGGCACAGCCCCGAGTTCTTGGAAATCAATGAGCATTTGGACAATGCTCTCAGAAACAAGGTTTGAATTTTGGGTGGTGCTGTGTGGAAACAGGGTTTGGACTTGATTTCTTTCTTTCTATCCCTTCCAACTCTGGATATTCTGTGATTCTGTGAGAGTTCTGGAAAAGATTTACAAAGAATCAAGTTTGTACGAACCATAGTAAACCATTTCATAATATCCTGCTTATCAAGAAATCTACATTTGATCCTTACATGTACTTAGTATTCTGCATGCCGTGTACCTTTTGGAAGGCTGTTTGAAAGAAGTGACTCAGTTCATTTAGAAATCCACAGGGATTAATATAGGTTATGTGTTCCAGATGACAGTTTGGGTTTAGATATCATATAAGTTCTAGCAGGTGCATGACTCAGGGGATCTAATGCTCTGGGCAGCCTTTTTGAAAATTCTGGATCCAGGTTCAAATCCTTTTTCAAAGTCTTGGAGCAGACCACAGTAGGATTATGGAAACTTTGGTAAATGCAAGCTAATGTGTCATGGTTTTATGATTTTTGCTATTGCTATTCCATATCATAACAACATGTAGTGCATTGAGAGCTCAGTGGATCATTGATAGTTATGGGTATACCTGTCTCAGAAGAACTACGTTCCTCAGAGGACTTTGCATTGCTTTGTATTTTTACGTTTTTCCGTTCAGAGGGAAAGATAAAAACGGTGCATGTCATGATATACTCTCTTTTCTTTGGGATCAACCCAGCAGCGAGTGCTTGCTGCCGTCTCACCTTAAGCACTTAGCGGTTTATCAGACACTCTCCCTTGCTCATTTTATCGGACACTCCCTTGCTCATTTTATTGGATTTATTAGCTTTAATTCCAATTATATTGTATTATATTATATTATTTTGCATTCTGATATCTTATTTAGTAAATTGGCTTTCCTCCTCAGATCGTTGCCGCTGTTTTGTTCCTAGGCCCATCGCCCTTTTCCCTTCTCCCTTTCCCCCTTCCCTTTTCCTGGGGCATGGGTCCGTGGGTCCCCCACACCAATCATCATGGAACTGAGCCAAACCAGCCTGTAAACCATTGTTGTTAGGTGAGTGTTCTATGAAATAATTTCATTGCAAGATTAGGAGGGATTGCTTCTGAAGAGCTTAGCTCAGTACTTTAAAATAAATTAAGCAAGAGGAAAAGTCAGGCATTCCTGATAGCTTGACTTGGCTCTCTAGCGTGTGAAACATTAATGGGAACCAGTCTTTATCCTTTATCCACAACTAGCAATGGTTTCATTTGTTTTATTTTAAATTTTTTTTCTGAATCTTTCTAAAATTTCTAATTCCCTTTTCTCTAGTCATAGTTTTCTCTCTACGATGCCATTCCTGTGATCAACAGGAATTACTGTCATAACTTTGCTTCCTAAATTGGCAGTATTTTGCCAATCAGATCAGCCAAATTGTTGCTTCTGATGATTTTTGGCAGTGAATTATCACTCTGTAGGGTCACAAAACTAGCACATGCATAACTAAATTTATCTGAGGGAGAAATACAACATTCAAGTAACACTCTTAATCCAGATATCATGAATTTTTTATATTATCATACTGTTTGCAACTTCCAAACACCTGCTACAGCCAGAAATTCAGAGGTTTTTACCCAAAGTGAACTAGACCTCTATACTATTTCATTTCAGTGTTAACATATGCACACAAACTATCTATATGTGACTAATAATCAGCATATTATTTCCATGGTGCTTACAAGTACATACAAATTTGGGTTCACATATACATAAATTATACAATTGTGTATAAATACTCAGCTATGGAACTCCATGATTGTAATGTAAGTATATGTATTTTTTCTCTAGAAAAGCAAACGTTATAACACATCTCTTATCTGTCTCTCCCTAGCAGAGGGCCCACAATTATGCAAGTATTCTGAAAACCACCCCCACTCCTCTAAAATAGCAACTGTGCAACAACTAATGTAAGGAAAAACAATTCTACTCAGAATAAAATCAGTATGAAATCAGGCAAGTGTGAAAGGCTGCAAAGTAACTATTTTGTTACACGTTTTTATGACATAATTATATTGATCTGAAAGACACTCATCCAGAACCACAACCTTTTATACTAGAAGAAAAAGCCTGTATAATCTTTTCAATCACTTGATATTCATGGTCTTACTCAAAGGTCTCTGAATATGTCATGTGTGTAATACCAATGCAAAATTTGGCACTATAGTCACTACCAGCAATATGTTTCAATAAGGTAATTTTCTTGCTGCCTAAGAACATCAGCAGGGTGCAATCCTGAACAAAAACAGACTATGACATCTTATTCAAGCATACATCTGGAGGACAAAACTATACTTTATTAAAGGAAAATGGGATTTCAGGATTGTTTTGACAAGCAGTAAAAGCGCGCACCTCACTTTACATACAGTACAGACTTTTAAATTCAAAGTGCATGTATAGCCATTTTAAGTACTGGTGGAAGAAAAATACTGCCATTCTCACTGGGTTATGCAAATATACAAAAGAAACCTTACAGTATATCTTGTGTACACTTACGTTTTGGGCTATAAAATATGAAACAAACATGTAAACTACTATTTTCATGATTTCATCTGTAAAGAAGTCTATTTACATGATTAAGAAGGCTCACTAGCTTATATTTCATACAGCTAATATATAGATGCTTACTAATGCAGATACTTAGTAATGCTGGGTATTTGCTTTCATTTCCACCAGGTATGTTTGGTTTAACATTTCTTGTGTTTTACATTACGATTGTTCTGTTCCAGTTTTCACATCTCTCCCCACAAGATAACATTGTGTTGGAGGATCTTTTTAATGAAAAAGGAAACAATATAATTGGTTGTAGTTGTTGTTGTTTTTCGTAAAAGTATTTCATTACAAAGTATATATATTTCTTCTGTAGGGCTCATCTCAGAACACTGAGATACCTGGTCAGATACCGAATACTGCTGAATATAACCCTTGTGAGATATCAAGCACATGGTTTTGAGAGATCATACAATAATTATTTTTTCTCACTGATTTCAGCAAGCACAGGAATAATATTTAGCTTTGGAAAAATTACTACTTCTCTCTAGGGTCATTTTTATTGCTGATCTTTGAAGTGGTCAGCGACCACATGTAAAATGTGCTTCTAAACTTGAAAAGCTCTGATTTAGTTATTTCCGCATTAAAAACCATATTGAAATGGAGAGCAGGAATGGAGCAGTTTGGCAAGATGGCATGCTGAAAGGTGGCTGTGTCATTGTATAGCTAAATGAAAACAACCATCTCTGCTGCAAAACTCACTGATATTCCCTACCATTTATACCACAAATTATCACCAGATTTGTTGTCATTTGTTTATCTGAAAACAGATTTATGCTCTGCTATTTGAAATCTGTTGCCCATAACCAAGTATTTTTTCAGAATGTTATGCAGAATGACAACCATCACTGCTGGTAGTGCACAGTTAGAGTGGATGTAGTACAGCACTGAGAGTACTTAATATATTCAGTGCCAAGGTTATTTGGAAGGTCCAAGCTTAATTTCTTTGACTAATAATACTACTAAGCAGTTAATAGGGCAATTTTAGCCCAACTGTAATGTTCAAGTTATACAGCATACCTCAGTCATCACCTCTGTCAAATCAGAAATTATTTATGGCTGCTTTGGAGTAGCTCCCTTAAAATCTATACTACACATTATTTCTGCAGCTTCTGCATATTCAAAATAACCATCACTGCAAAGGAAAAAGGTAATAAGCAAACTGGAGGCTTGACAGCAGGACTGAAAGGGATGCATTCGAAAAGAAATGACAGTGACAGATACTTTAGCATATCTCTAGCTGTTGAAGTGAGTGATGTTGGACCAAGAGCAATTTGTAAACTGATTTATTTTCATTAATATTTCCTTTTCTCCAGGAGGTGCTAAACTTTACTTAATTCATAGAGGTTTCTTTTCTTCCTTCCTTCCTTCCTTCCTTCCTTCCTTCCTTCCTTCCTTCCTTCCTTCCTTCCTTCCTTCCTTCCTTCCTTCCTTCCTTCCTTCCTTCCTTCCTTCCTTCCTTCCTTCCTTCCTTCCTTCCTTCCTTCCTTCCTTCCTTCCTTCCTTCCTTCCTTCCTTCCTTCCTTCCTTCCTTCCTTCCTTCCTTCCTTCCTTCCTTCCTTCCTTCCTTCCTTCCTTCCTTCCTTCCTTCCTTCCTTCCTTCCTTCCTTCCTTCCTTCCTTCCTTCCTTCCTTCCTTCCTTCCTTCCTTCCTTCCTTCCTTCCTTCCTTCCTTCCTTCCTTCCTTCCTTCCTTCCTTCCTTCCTTCCTTCCTTCCTTCCTTCCTTCCTTCCTTCCTTCCTTCCTTCCTTCCTTCCTTCCTTCCTTCCTTCCTTCCTTCCTTCCTTCCTTCCTTCCTTCCTTCTTCCTTCCTTCCTTCCTTCCTTCCTTCCTTCCTTCCTTCCTTCCTTCCTTCCTTCCTCCTTCCTTCCTTCCTTCCTTCCTTCCTTCCTTCCTTCCTTCCTTCCTTCCTTCCTTCCTTCCTTCCTTCCTTCCTTCCTTCCTTCCTTCCTTCCTTCGAATTCCTTCCTTCCGAATTCCTTCCTTCCGAATTCCTTCCTTCCGAATTCCTTCCTTCCGAATTCCTTCCTTCCGAATTCCTTCCGAATTCCTTCCTTCCTTCCTTCCGAATTCCTTCCTTCGAATTCCTTCCTTCCTTCCTTCCTTCCTTCCTTCCTTCCGAATTCCTTCCTTCCGAATTCCTTCCTTCCTTCCTTCCTTCCGAATTCCTTCCTTCCGAATTCCTTCCTTCCTTCCTTCCTTCCTTCCTTCCTTCCTTCCTTCCTTCCTTCCTTCCTTCCTTCCTTCCTTCCTTCCTTCCTTCCTTCCTTCCTTCCTTCCTTCCTTCCTTCCTTCCGAATTCCTTCCTTCCTTCCTTCCTTCCTTCCTTCCTTCCTTCCTTCCTTCCTTCCTTCCTTCCTTCCTTCCTTCCTTCCTTCCTTCCTTCCTTCCTTCCTTCCTTCCTTCCTTCCTTCCTTCCTTCCTTCCTTCCTTCCTTCCTTCCTTCCTTCCTTCCTTCCTTCCGAATTCCTTCCGAATTCCTTCCTTCCTTCCTTCCTTCCTTCCTTCCTTCCTTCCTTCCTTCCTTCCTTCCTTCCTTCCTTCCTTCCTTCCTTCCTTCCTTCCTTCCTTCCTTCCTTCCTTCCTTCCTTCCTTCCTTCCTTCCTTCCTTCCTTCCTTCCTTCCTTCCTTCCTTCCTTCCTTCCTTCCTTCCTTCCTTCCTTCCTTCCTTCCTTCCTTCCTTCCTTCCTTCCTTCCTTCCTTCCTTCCTTCCTTCCTTCCTTCCTTCCGAATTCCTTCCGAATTCCTTCCGAATTCCTTCCTTCCTTCTTCCTTCCTTCCTTCCTTCCGAATTCCTTCCTTCCTTCCGAATTCCTTCCTTCCTTCCTTCCTTCCTTCCTTCCTTCCTTCCTTCCTTCCTTCCTTCCTTCCTTCCTTCCTTCCTTCTTCCTTCCTTCCTTCCTTCCTTCCTTCCTTCCTTCCTTCCTTCCTTCCGAATTCCTTCCTTCCGAATCCTTCCTTCCGAATTCCTTCCTTCCTTCCTTCCTTCCTTCCTTCCGAATTCCTTCCTTCTGAATTCCTTCCTTCCGAATTCCTTCCTTCCTTCCTTCCTTCCTTCCTTCCTTCCTTCCTTCCTTCCTTCCTTCCTTCCTTCCTTCCTTCCTTCTTCCTTCCTTCCTTCCTTCCTTCCTTCCTTCCTTTCCTTCCTTCCTTCCTTCCTTCCTTCCTTCCTTCCTTCCTTCCTTCCTTCCTTCCTTCCTTCCTTCCTTCCTTCCTTCCTTTCCTTCCTTCCTTCCTTCCTTCCTTCCTTCCTTCCTTCCTTCCTTCCTTCCTTCCTTCCTTCCTTCCTTCCTCTTCCTTCCTTCCTTCCTTCTTCCTTCCTTCCTCCTTCCTTCCTTCCTTCCTTCCTTCCTTCCTTCCGAATTCCTTCCTTCTCGAATTCCTTCCTTCCTTCCTTCCTTCCTTCCTTCCTTCCTTCCTTCCTTCCTTCCTTCCTTCCTTCCGAATTCCTTCCTTCCTTCCTTCCTTCCTTCCTTCCTTCCTTCCTTCTTCCTTCCTTCCTTCCTTCCTTCCTTCCTTCCGAATTCCGAATTCCGAATTCCGAATTCCGAAATTCCGAATTCCGAATTCCTTCCTTCCGAATTCCTTCCGAATTCCTTCCTTCCTTCCTTCCTTCCTTCCTTCCTTCCTTCCTTCCTTCCTTCCTTCCGAATTCCTTCCGAATTCCTTCCTTCCTTCCTTCCTTCCTTCCTTCCTTCCTTCCTTCCTTCCTTCCTTCCTTCCTTCCTTCCTTCCTTCCTTCCTTCCTTCCTTCCGAATTCCTTCCTTCCGAATTCCTTCCTTCCTTCCTTCCTTCCTTCCTTCCTTCCTTCCTTCCTTCCTTCCTTCCTTCCTTCCTTCCTTCCTTCCTTCCTTCCTTCCTTCCTTCCTTCCTTCCTTCCTTCCTTCCTTCCTTCCTTCCTTCCTTCCTTCCTTCCTTCCTTCCTTCCTTCCTTCCTTCCTTCCTTCCTTCCTTCCTTCCTTCCTTCCTTCCTTCCTTCCTTCCTTCCTTCCTTCCTTCCTTCCTCTTCCTTCCGAATTCCTTCCTTCCTTCCGAATTCCTTCCTTCCTTCCGAATTCCTTCCTTCCTTCCTTCCTTCCTTCCTTCCTTCCTTCCTTCCTTCCTTCCTTCCTTCCTTCCTTCTTCCTTCCTTCCTTCCTTCCTTCCTTCCTTCCTTCCTTCCTTCCTTCCTTCCTTCCTTCCTTCCTTCCTTCCTTCCTTCCTTCCTTCCTTCCTTCCTTCCTTCCTTCCTCCTTCCTTCCTTCCTTCCTTCCTTCCTTCTTCCTTCCTTCCTTCCTTCCTTCCTTCCTTCCTTCCTTCCTTCCTTCCGAATTCCTTCCTTCCGAATTCCTTCCTTCCGAATTCCTTCCTTCCGAATTCCTTCCTTCCGAATTCCTTCCTTCCGAATTCCTTCCTTCCTTCCTTCCGAATTCCTTCCTTCCTTCCGAATTCCTTCCTTCCTTCCGAATTCCTTCCTTCCTTCCTTCCAAATTCCTTCCTTCCTTCCTTCCAAATTCCTTCCTTCCGAATTCCTTCCTTCCGAATTCCTTCCTTCCGAATTCCTTCCTTCCTTCCTTCCTTCCGAATTCCTTCCGAATTCCTTCCTTCCTTCCTTCCGAATTCCTTCCTTCCGAATTCCTTCCGAATTCCTTCCTTCCGAATTCCTTCCTTCCTTCCTTCCTTCCTTCCTTCCTTCCTTCCTTCCTTCCTTCCTTCCTTCCTTCCTTCCTTCCTTCCTTCCTTCCTTCCTTCCTTCCTTCCTTCCTTCCAAATTCCTTCCTTCCTTCCTTCCTTCCTTCCGAATTCCTTCTGAATTCCTTCCTTCCTTCCTTCCGAATTCCTTCCTTCCTTCCGAATTCCTTCCGAATTCCTTCCGAATTCCTTCCTTCCGAATTCCTTCCTTCCTTCCGAATTCCTTCCGAATTCCTTCCGAATTCCTTCCTTCCTTCCGAATTCCTTCCTTCTGAATTCCTTCCTTCCGAATTCCTTCCGAATTCCTTCCTTCCGAATTCCTTCCGAATTCCTTCCTTCCTTCCTTTTTTCTCCAAAGTCTTCCTCTTTCAGTTAAAAGACTATGAAGAAGCAGCTGAGGAGGTGGAAAATTGTTATTGGTACTCCAGAGCTATACAAACCCTTAGCAGGCATTCCTTTAGTGGCCATCTTTGCGTATACAAACCCTCTTCAGTTTTCCCTTATTGAAGAACATTCCTTCAACACTCCCATTTACAAGGGTATAAAAGGGATCATTCCCTTTTAAAACAGCAGGTAGCAACAGGACAAGGGGAAATGGTTTAAACTGAAGAGGGTAGATTTAGACTAGATATCAGAAAGAAATTCCTTGTTATGAGGGTAATGAGACACTGGAACAGGTTGCCCAGAAAGGCTGTGAATATCCCCTTCCTGGAAGCATTCAATGCCAGGCTAGATGGGGCTTTGAGCAACCTGGTCTAGATGGAGGTGCTCCTGCCTATATCCGGGGGGTTGGAACTGGGTGATCTTAAAGATCTCTTCCAATCTGAACCATTCTATGATTCGATGAAAACACCAGTGTGCTTTACATTCTACAGTTAAAATAAAACGAGGATGTTAAAAGTGACAAAGTTATGCCACAGAAATCCATCCTCTAGATACTGATCCATTATTGTTTTCAGACCTAGAAAGGTCATATGATCAATATGCACAGTATGGACTAAAGAAAATGAAAAATAATTCTAAAAACAGAGATAACTCTTTCCATAAAGAAGATAGATAAGATCAATGTCACAAAAAAAAAGACTCTTCTATGAACATAACTCAAGTGAGATGTTATGCAACTTTCACACTGGTATGAAAAAAATAAGCCCAAAATTAATGATAGCAAATCACAAAAATGACATAAAAATTAAATTGAACCTTCATAACTTTGGCTTTTCATGACAGAAAACAGTTCAAAAAATTTCACAACCAAGCACTTCTATTTTACTTATGTGGGCTAGCTTTTGTGCACACATACCAGAAAACATCTCTGAAGGAACTGGAGTCTAACACTGTATCCAGCTTGCCCATCAAATGCAACTTGGATAGTTCTAGGTAATGTTCATCTGCTGGAAGCTCATCTTTCCCTGCTTTGACTCAGAGCTCATCTTGACCAAGTCAATGAGGGGAAAAAATTACAGTGCCACTGCTCTTCACAGTACCCATCAGTGAAACTACTGCTAAGTACTCCTTGTGCGTACTCTGTGTCTAGATCACAAGACATTCATCTTATTCCATCTCGTCTTGCCTCATCCAACCCCATCCTCCCCTATCTGACCCCATCTGAGCTTGTCCCCACAGGATACTACTATGCTGCGGTACAGAAGGAAAGGAAGTTGAGATATTTTGTCACACAACAAATTATTTTCTCACAGTTGAGAGAGCAACTTGCTCTTCTAGCCAAAGCCTTCAAAGAGCTTGGGATGAGGAGGACAGGGAATTTGCCATCTGTTCACTGAGTATGATGGGCATAACAGCCAATTTTACATACCTCTTGGAGTGACATATTTAAACGGATGAGAATTAAATCAGCAGCTGTCATAAGAGCTGAAGACATAAGAGAAAATAGAAATGTGAAATACCTGTTTAGGTCAAGTCCATGAAATTCCAAAGCAAACAAATAAAACCAACAGCAACAGAAAATCTTTATAAAAAGGTCATTTACTATCATATAAATATATATATGTATATCCCCTGAGGCAAGTAGAGGAGAATGAAAGGATTTAGGAGAACAGGGTTTTTGTGCTGAGGTTTCACCTGCTTTCATTATTGGCTATTCCACTTGTATGTCACTCAGTCCCCAAGATTATTATACACATTTTCACTGTTGAATCCTACAGAGCATATTCAGAAGAGATGTCTCTGCTCACTGTCTCTGTGCTTTCTAGCAGTCTCTCATTCTCCAGATAGTCTGATCAGCTACTCCACTTTTAACATTATGTCTTCCTAGTTATGTTGATAACCAGAATATTTGGCAATATCCTTTCTTTACAAGTTCTACCATATTACAACACACAATTTTATGATTCTTAAAACTACTTTACAAACATGTTTGAATTATATGAAGTGAATTGGGAAGAATCTCAAAATTACCAAATGACAGAACTTAGGCACTTGCTATATATTAAATACATAAGCATGTATAGTCCAGTACGTGGTTTCTTATATGTGACTACAGTACATTTCTATGTGGCAAATGTAACTGTACTTTACATGTAATTATTATGGAAGAAATAAACTTGATCTCAGGTAATGGACCGTGCATGTGCTAAAATGTGAAAAGTTATACCTTTGATGTTTCTATATTAGAACTAATGAAACCAAAGAAGTTATTGTACATTCATATGAATACCTGGACTAATATAAATTTATTTTCACCCATTTTTTTTAAGATTGACTTATACTGTTCTATTCATAGCAACCCTTTTATTGCCTAAACTTCCAAAAGAGAGAAGGAACAGCAAAAGCTGGTAAACTCTGCAGATGAATGACAGATACCTTTTTTATGGTCTTTGAAAAAGCATGGCACATATGTAGAGACAGCAATGAAAAACCATTTGTAATGTTTTCATATATTTGGTATGTGTGTATTTGAAAGCGAAAGAAATGCACATTTTCCCCACAAGCAGGAGTTTAGATGTCTTCTCATTTTCAGTGATCAGAATCTCAAATCCCATGTTTTTGTCTTTGTACTTGCTTCCCTTAATAGAGTATTAGCAATTGCAGTATCAATTAAAATCTCACTTTATATGATGAATATAAAAAATGTCTTTCATTTTGGTTAAACTGAGGACATTTAGGTGATGGGTGAGGGGGGAAAGAAAAGGGAGAAAAGGAAAAAGACTGTGCAAAAGAAGTCAATATATAAAACACAATTTAAAGCTAAATTAGCTTAAGAGGAACGAACAGAGTAGCAGCAGTGAACAAGCATAGGGAATTAGCAAGAAATATGTGCAGATCTGAGAAAGAGGAGGTAGACATGATGAAGGGGAGTGCTAACAAAGCTTAATCTCAGCACTATGAAATGATGCCTTCGGACTGTTTCCTGTTGTGCCCCCTCTTTGTAGAAAAGCAACACCACAGCAAAAGAGATACCTGAAGCATCAACAGTCCTGTCTCCAATTGAAAAAATATCAATAAATAAGACATAAATATTTGGCTAGCCTATCAGGCTAAAACAGAGGAATTCTGTGAAGTCTACAAGTTTATTCGCCATGTATGTAATTAAGGGTTTGCCTCATTATTTGAGGTCTGATCAGGTCTCATTTAATGAAAAAAAAATTCTGAAAAGTATCTAGAAAAACACCTGTAAAATTATATTCTCAGAATGTTTGGAAATGCCACACTTCATTCAAGCTTTTCCTACACATTATCATTCTCTTGTCTCCCTCAGAAATGCTGACAAAGCCACTTTTTTTACAACAGTTTATATATTACTTCTCGCAGACTCCGATGACACAGAAATAAACCTGATATGGTATGATATGGTGCAATAGTGTGAATCAAAGATTCTATGTAGAAATGCAAAGCATTTCATTCATATCAAAATCTTTGTGCAAGTTCACAGTAGCCTATCAATAATGTACATATTTTTATTTGATCTAGCTATTGCTGAGTCACACTGGTGACAAGTTTTGTACTATGGACTAGGGCATATAAAGCACATTAGCCCATAGAGAAGCATGTTGGAAGGAAAATCTGTGAAAACACATGCAGACATTGTTACTGCATTTAAATTATCAGAAAAAAAAAAAAAAAGTACAAGCACTATGAAGGGATGAATTTAGTTATCAGCTAGAGTGTTATGCTAGTGGCAGGTCAAGAGCTCAGCCTAACTCACATATGGAAAATACCTTGGAGATGAAAGCAAACCTGTGTGGTCCAAGCTGCTCATAAGCTACTTTATGCAGAAATCTCATAGCTCTCACATATTTAATACAGCTCCACAAGGATTTTATTATAAGCTCCAAGAGATTCAGATAATTAAGAGTTTTTGTTTACAACTGGTATGTAGGGGATTGCATTCCACCAGAAACTCCCAAAATACCAGGAACCAGGGAGAAGCCTTGACTCTTTTAATTTAGCAATTGCTTCCTCCAGTTTAAGGTAAATGCTTGGATCTACTGTCTCAAAGTATTACAAGAATAAGTACAATTTCCTCGCAGCATTTGATGTAATTGTCCTACATGAAATGCAGATATTTGAACTAAACACATCTTCCAATCTCAACCTAGCAGCTAAATAATAGACGATTATTATTCTTTAAAGTAAAGAAAGACTTACTGCTTTCATATGCACATTTCACAGATAATTCCTCCACAATTTTTTTATAACATTTATTTTTCAGATTTGGAAATAGGATTCCAAAGCAGAAGTGCTTGAAATATTGAGTAACCTATTTCACTGGATATTTCCATCTCAGTTTCACAATTTCCTTGTTTCAGATAATCTTGAGAAGGCTTAGATAAATATTCGAGCTTTTGAATGTTTATTCAGAGGAATCCAAATAAAAAAAATGGGCTAATAATGGGAAATGGATTCACTCTCTAACAATGGCACTTGATGTTGTACTTCTCTGGTAAAACAAAAGCACTAGCTGAGGTAGTGGAAAGAATTACCTGACCTGCTGATTTATAATTTTAAGGCTGTATTTCTGACTTATTTTTGTACCCTCTCTTATGGATAACAGACCAAAAATAGCATTTGTATTTACTTTGAATACTGTCAAAACAGTCAAGACAAAGCAAACATTCCTGTAAAACAACAAAATACAAAGAGGCAAGAAGTTACTCAGTATAAAAGATACCCTTAAAGCTGATCAAATTTAAATAAAATGAATAATGTGCAGTTTATTTCAGAGTGTATCGGTGAAAAACTCCGTTGTATAGAACATAATAGTGACATCAGTGCAGCTATGCCTTTGGTTTTCCAGGCTGAATAAACAAAGTAAATATCTTTGATTTGTTTATGCTTTTTGCTTGACTTTTCATCCTCATGCCCAGCCTTCATATGTTTTATTGGCAATTTATTACAGCCAGCAGAAGACACCAAAGCCTTAGCAACAAGATCTTCTGATGTACAAACAAAATGCATTTAATTTGACTCAGTGTATTACAAGCATTATAATCCCTCTTCTGATTTCAACATGATTGACTAATCTCATCTGCTCAGAGGGATAAGCCTCGTCTCAGCCATGATGACAGGCTTAGAGAATGATAAAAATTAGGGCATTCTCACAGATTATATACTGTAACAACAGATAAGGCTTATGAATAAAGAATTGACTACAGGTGGTTATTTGTAGAATTGTACTAGATTAAGGGGTTAATGTTAGAAAGGTACAATGTCATTTGTAGCTAAATCATAGATACACACAAGTGTGGGAAAATCTTTCTCGCCTGTGTAAACATCAGGGGAGATGAAGCGACTGTAACTCCACACATTTCATAGCTCATTTCACCAGCAGTCAGAATGAACGAGCACATTCACAATAACCCTAATTTGCTCCCTAGAAGTTCAGTTTGATAACTACAAGTACTTGGATGGGTATCACAGAAAGGCATTAAAAATGGCCTGGGATGAGCAGGCAAGAAAAATATTGCCATGGTATTTTCTAGCTGCCTGAAGTTCTTCAGTTTAATCTGCTGTTGTTCCCAGGTAAATGTTGTGCTTATGATTCTTCTGTTTGGATTTGTAAAGAACATATGGTGTAGCAATAATGGAGGAAGAGCATGAGGCAAGGGGTAAGCTTTATAACCATTGAGCAAGACCTCTATATACACATATCTTACCAGCAAACGCTAGCCTAGGGTGATTAAATCTCCAAGCATTGCTGTGAAAAAGTAATGAAACCTATATAGTAACAATGCAGGAAATGCAATTACATGCCATCTGCATGCTAGATTCACATTCAATCTTCCTGGACAGAAAAAAAAAGAAACCAATACACTCCTTCAATCTGTTAAGCTTAACTAAATGAAAAGAAAAGGTAAGTAAGAATTCTTTTGCTAATACAATACAAACTTTTCATCTTGATTTCAAATAAACACCTCCTATATGTAATTTGTATATAATTTCATGCATACTGATCTGCATATGCATAGTGAAAATATCTGTGATGAAATATCACGACCATGTGACAACAAATTATTTTATTTATCTTATCTCATTAATATTAATAATTGATGCATCAAAAGTACCTATAAATTTGCACATTATGCATATACAAGTATAAATAATTTACTTTTTATCTTTATTATTCTTTATTATAACTTAGTGGATATTCTGTTCATGAATAAAAATTTTATTTCTTGCTTTCTATAATAAACTGAAAAATGCTGTAGATTATTATTATTATTATTATTTTTTGTATCTGAACATTCTGATTGCCTCAAGTTAAGAAAACAGAGCTCTATCTGAAATGTTAGAAAAGTGACTGGTAAAATTAATAGGCTCTTACAATCCTGGAATCATGTATTATTCTACAAAGTACATGTTTATAATATTTTGAGGGCAACATTATCAAGTTTGTATAAATTAGTTCCCTGATGAAAAATCAAGAAATGAAATAGTTTCATATTGTATAATAATGAAGATAACGATACTTTTCAATAATATCTCTTCACCGCCATAATCTACTATGAGTAGATCTAGAGACAAGGACTGACATCATTAAGAGTTTAAGTTTAAACCACTTGAACTTAATGCAAATGGAATGAAAATGCTGGAGAGACTGAATATCCGTTTTGTTTCCATAGGAACTCCTACCACAGAAAGCTGCTGCTAACCACTCATTGGCAAGTAAAAGTGCACACATGAAACATGTACACCAGCACACACACACAGGCTTCCACTGTTGCTACCTGTTTGCTAACCAGCAGTTACATGCAAATTAGCCCATAAAGAGTACTGGAGAAGCAATACTGTAAGCATGTTGGTTCGAAAAGCTAGGTGTGCCACATACCTAGAATAATTGACATGTACTGCTGGGAACATGTGCTCCCCAGTAATCATCCTATTTAAAATGTTCACATTGTGTTTCTAGAATGTCAGTTAAGTGTATCCTTCGTAGTTACTGACATGAGAGTAAACCTTATAGCTTAAATGAACAGTAGAACTGCATAAAAAAGAAACAGCATGACAGGTCTGACATTATCCTGGTTCGTATGACATTACATCACTGTACCACAATCTGAAGTCAGGATGCAGCATATTCCTAGTGGACTTGTGTCCTTTAGTATATACCAGGTGCATTGATATCATATTAACACCATCTCCTACACTGGAAATGCACGAAGATATATATTTTTTATGTAATAAATATGTAAAGAAAAAGTAGAATCAAGGCTGCACACTGATGATAATAGCATAAAAGACATACTAAAAAACACCATAGTTATTTCACAACATTAACTACTGATAAGTATATGAATATAGATGGTTAAGATCATGAAAGCAAAAGTATTATGATAATGAACCAACATCAAGTTTCAATTAAAAAGAATCAAAAACATCACAGAATCATCTAGTTCAGAACAGAACTTCAAGATTATCAAGTTAAACCATCAACCTGAGCTACTGAGTCCTACCACTAAACCACTCTCCCCAGTACCATGTCGTCTTTTGAATACCTCCAGGGATGGGGACTCCACCATTGCCCTGGGCTTAACTGCCCACTTGGTGAAGAAATTCTTCCTAAAGTCCAGTCTAAACCTTCCCTGGTACAGCTTGAGGCCATCTCCTTGTGTGTTATTGCTTGTCACCTGAGAAAATAAATCCTTCTTTTGCAATCCCCTTTCAGGCAGCTGACAAGAATAAGGTCTCTCCTCAGCCTCTTCTTAGAATCATAGAATCATGAAATGGCATGGGTTGGAAGGGATCCAAAGGATCAAGTTCCAACCCTCATGCTGCAACCATGCTGCAGGCAAGATTGTCAACCAATCAAGTACTAGATGAAATTACACAGGGCTCCATCCACCCTGTCCCTGAGCACTTCTGGAGACAGGGGATCCATGATCTCGCTAGGCAGCGTGTTCCAGCACCACACCACCCTCTCAGTGAGAAACTTCCTTCCGATATCTCATCTAAATCTCTACTCCTTTAGTTTAAAACCATGCCCCCTATCTACCTCATATTTATAAACTCCCTTTAAATACTGAATGGCTGTAATGAGGTCTCCCCATAGCCTTCTCTTTTCCAGGCTGAACAAGTTCAGCAAGAAGCCTGTCATCATCATAGGAGGGGTGCTCCAGGCCTCTGATCATTTTTGTGGCTCTCCTCTGGACCCTCTCCAGCAGCTCCACATCTTTCCTGTATTGGAGGACCCAGAGCTGGATGCGGTACAACTGAGGCTTCACGAGGGTAGAAAGGGACAATCGCCACCCCCAACTGGCTGGCCATCCCTCATCTGATGGAATCCAGGTTACCACTGACCTTCTGGTCTGCAAGTGCTAGCTCATGTTAAGTTTTTCATCTACAGGACCACTAAGTCTTTGTCAGTGGGGCTACTTTCAAGGAATTCTCCCAGTCTGTATACATATCTGGGATTACCATGACCCAAGTGCAAAATCTTGCACTTTGCTTTGTTGAATGTCAGTAGGTTCATATGAGCCCACCTTTTGAGGTTATCAAGGTCCCTCTGGGTGGCATTCCTACCTTCTGCCATATCAACAACACCACTCGGCTTGGTATCTTCTGCAGATGTGCTGAGGGGGCACTCAGTCCCATCATCTAGAATCAAAGAATCATAGAATCCTTAGAGTTGGAAGAGAGTTTAAAAGTCATTTAGTCCAAATCCCTTAAAACAAACAGGGACATCCACAGGTAAATCAGGTTGCCCAGGGCCTTATCCAGCCTCACCTTGAAAGTCTCCATGGACAGGACATCCAATACATTTCTGGGCAATCTGTTCCAGTGCCTCACCACCACCACCCCCACCCTCCATAAAAGACTTCTTCCTTATATCCAACCTGAATCTTGTCTCTTTAAGCTTGAAGCTATTTCCCCTTGTTTTGCCATCACAGATCTTGCTAAAGAGTCTGTCCCCTTCTTTTCTGTAGCTCCCCTTTAGACACTGAAAGGCCGCTATCAGGTCACATCGCAGCCTTCTCATCTCCATGATGAAGAGCCCCAGATCACTCAGCCTGTCCTTGAAGGAGAGGTGTGGGATCATTTTTGTGGCCCTCCAGTAGATGCACACCATCAGGTCTATGTCTCTCCTGTACAGAGGACTCTACATCTGGATGCATTACTCCAGGTGAGACCTCATGAGCACAGAGTAGAGGGGCAGTCTAACCTCCTTGACCTGCTGGCCCAGGGGCTTCTTTTGATGCAGCCCAGGATACAATTGGCTTTCTGGGCTATGAGGGCACATTGCTTGGTCATGCCCAGCTTGCCATCCACCATTATTCCCTAGTCTTTTTCAGCAAGGCTGTGTTCAATCCTTTCATCCTGCAGCTTGTTTTGGTAGTGTGGGGTGCCTCAGCAACCACATCAGCCAGCTTTCTTAGGACCCTGGGATGCATGCCATCTGACCACATAGATTTGTACACATTCAGGCTCATAATGAGGTCTTAAATTTGTTCTGCCTTTTCAGTGAGGGAGAGTTTGCTCCCCCAGTTCCCACCAAGAGGGTCAGGGATGTGAGAAATATGAGAATCCTGGCTTCCAATGAAGACTGAGGCAAAGGACCCATTTAGTACCTCAGCCTTCTCCATATCTGTTGTAGCCAGTTTTCCTTCCTCACTTATTAGACGAGGTATGCTCTCTTTGGCCTGTCTCGTCTGACCAATGTGTCTGTAGAACTCCTCGTTGTTTTTATCTTCAAGTTCAATTTAATCAGTGTTTTGGCTTTCCTAATCCTATCTCTGCATGACTAGGCAACATCTCTGTATTCTTAACAGGTGACATGTCCTTGTGTCCACTGCCTGTTCATGTTCTTCTTTTCCCTCATTTTGAACAGCAGGTCCCTGCCAAGCCATGGTAGTTTCTTATCTCTTTGGTCTGCATTCTTAGTGTGAGGGATGGAGAGCTCTTTTGTTCTCAGAAATGCATCCTTAAAGAGTAGACAGCTTGCTCTACTCCTTTGTCTATAGTGACATCTTCCCAGGAGATCTCATGCAGCAGTTCCATAAACATGAAGTTTGCACTGAAGTTCAGTGTTCTGGCCACTCTGTCAGGCTGACATTCCACAAGATCATGAACTCAACAAGGGCATGGTTGCTGCAGCCCAGGCTACCTCCTCTGCACTGATGAGTACTAGGTCCAGTAACACTTCGCCTCTAGTCAATCTGACCAATACTTGTATCACCAATGGACTCCAGGAATTTCTTGGTTTGCTTTCAGGTCACTATGTACTTTTCCCTGCAGATATTTGGGTGGTTGAAATCTACCACCAGAATGAGAGTCTTTCTCTTTTCCAGACTAAACAACTCCCCAGACACTCCTCATATGTCCATTCTTTTCAGCAGCTCTACACACATTCAAGCAATTCAATATTATTCTGACACTGAAGGCCCAAATCTGAACACAGTACTTAAGGTGCTATTGCACTAGTGCCACATACAAGGGTACAGTCTCTTCCCAGGTCCTGCTGACCAGCATGCCATGGGCTGTCTTGGGCATCTGAGTGTATTACTGGCTTATGTTTTTCTTTCTCAAACAGTTTGGAAGAACTTGAAATTTGAATTTTGACCTGGTTGCAATATGTTATAACTTTGATAGTTTACAAAAACTTAATAAAGTCAATAATGCTATTTTTTTTTAACTGATCAAAGTAACTCTTACACTGAAAGCATACAATCTTTAGAATATTGACTATTATCTGTTCATCATGATGTTATCATTTTTAAAAAGAAAGCAATGCTTTTAAAGCTAAGTCTTCAGAATAGTATATTTTTTATAACAATATATATATATTTTTTATAACAGAGATGACTGTCCCACTCATTTCTAACTTCTTGTAACACTGATAAATTTTCTGCAGAAAGACCTGTTTTTTGACTCACGGATGAGGAAGCGTGCACATGAAGATAAAAGATTGCAAATGCAGGAATATCTTGGGCCCTTATATTGTATATAGGCAAGAATGGATAGTGTGGCAGCTCTACACACTGAAAAAGTGGATTTAAAAAGCTTTTGTTCACCCAGATTACTAGATCTTTCACCAGCACTCTAATTTGTTTGCAAACTGGCACAGCAGGTAGGAGCTATTGGGAATAAGGATGTTTTGGTCCCACTGCCTCTCCTCTACCTGCTTCTGCTAAACCTGATTTGAGAAGAGAGGATCACAGGAAACTTTGTATATAAAACCTTTAAAATAGATGAAAACGATCATATGTTCTTCAAGTCCACCATGTCAGAAGTTCACACAAGACTACACAAAAACAACCTAATTCATTTATTTTATAACTATAAAAAGAAAAGAAGCCCTGCAAAAAAATACAACTTGTGGTACATAATATTCAACAAAAACTCCGTTCACAAGTAAAGATATTTTTCACTCCATCTAGTCAGGGGGTCAGTTGAGATTTTCCTCCTTCATGACACAGCATATTAGAAATACAACAGAAAGGAATTTGCTAGCACAAATCTTGATGATGTAGGAATTAAATCTAGTAATCACAGTCTCCCATATCTGCTTTTATTAATTAAGCCTCAGAAGCATTCTTTCAGGACAATGCATAAATACTCCAAAGTGGAGTGTGATAAACTTTCATAGTCACACTGCTATTTACTACTACAATTTAAATTCCAAATTACCTGGGGAAAAAAATAAAGAAAGAAATAACTGCATATGTAGCACGGTATTTTTAAGTCCTCCCCAGATCTATCCAGCTGCAACACCAGACAAGGATCACATAAAGATCATGAGTGGAGTAAAGAATTGGCTAAAGTGTGCTCTACCGATAGCTTTGGGGAAAGCTGGGCCTAAATATCAGTTACAATTATGTCCTGCTGCTCTTTAAAGTTTCAAAATAAGACATACCATGTCTTCCAAGATCTTGCCACAAAGCATCAAACTTCTTGTGTAAAGAGAAGATGGCTTGAAAAAAAAAATTTTATTCAAGCCCTAAAGATTTTTGTTGAGGGTATAAAATGAGTAAGAATGTCTATAGGGAATCATCATCTGTTTGTGGCAGGCAAGAAATTCCAAAAATGTTTAGCCTATTCTGCTCTGTACTCCTGCAGAAAAGGTTGTATTTCCTTTTTCACTGCCCATAATCTTTTTAGAACCTTTCCTTTATTGAGACCATAAACATCACAGTAGAGCTGCAAATCATCGTAGTCTGCAGAAACTCCATCAAGGAAGCTACAGAGTAAATGACACTGAAAAGCTGATGATCACAAAATTAGGCAGTTGACTAACTTCATGATAGTTTTCATGGCACTCAAGGTGTTCAGAAATATTACAAAGGACTTATGGATGACTTGGTCTCCTTATGACTTGGTCAATCCACAGGACCAAGATTCAGGAACATTAAACAAACACAGGTTCCCCACCACTGTTCTCCACAAATCTTTTCTTGCTGACACAGTCTACTTCTAACTATGCAAGTGCGTTCAAAATGACTGTGAAGAAGTCAGTTGCTTTTTTGATCTTTGCTGAAAGTGGTCATGCTTTGAGAAGAAAGTCAATATAGGACTTTATTCAATTAAATATTTTTTGAAAGTACACAAAGCCTAGTAAATATCTTTCACTTTAATAAGAATTTGTCAGACGTATATCATTTCAATGTTTTAACTGCTGAAATAATAAAATTAGAGTCAAAAAGGGCTTTTTTAAATTCATTAGGTGATTTGAACTTTATCTTTCACTCTGCTGACTGCCTCTTTTATTGGATGAAGAAGAGATCTTTGTTTTTCAGCTCACAACATCCTCTTTTCTTTGTCTAGCTCTCAAATTTGATCATAATAATATATTTTTTTCTTTTTATGGATTAAAAATTTGTGTTTCTCCAAAAAATTTTCAAAAAGACTTAAGAGAAGACAGCTTAAGAGGAAAAAGCAAAGCAAAGCAAAACAAAACAAAACAAAACCCACCAACCAACTCACCCTCACACCACCAACCCCCACAGTACTTGGACTTAACAATATCTGTGTATCAGAGTGTGATTTTTAATCACCCATGAATTTATAATGAACCAAAGGATCAAACAAGGGAAAAAAATAAAGAAAAACTATATGTATCACAAAAGAAGGTAAACTATCAATATTCAGCCACATCAAACTAAAATGACTGTGTAGTTTAGCACCAAATAACCTGACTTTGGTATCTAATTTATATGGACTCTATGAAAACATCAGTCCAGTTCATTTGTTTGGATGAAATGTGGCTCATTCACGTTCTCTGGGGAAAGGTAGCTCCTATATGCCTTAAGTTCCCTAGATGTTGGAGACTTTACAGAAGAATCAATCTCTCAAGGATTTACTATTGAATTTCAGATGACTATCTTCACCAGATTAAGTGCCTTTACAATTCTCTGGCATGGGGTCCATCTCAATGGTAAAAATGAACACATGATCAAGGTCACTGGAAACTGATTAAACTGAAGACTCACAGAGGCATGGTGGTACTTCTTCTAAAGATTAGTAGAATTTCCTAGATAGGCTTGAAAAAATATTCTTTCTGATTATAATCTCAGATAATTTTCTTTTAAGACCATATAGGAATCTCAGCAGTCATGTGCCAGCTAATTCTACATTTTGTATCTAATAGGAAGCAACAAACAAACATATTTTTTTAAATAAAAATAACTCTTAAATGTCTATTTTTAATTGGTATTTTGCTTCAGGTTTCTACATCACAAACACTAATAAGCTTGTTTTCAATTAGAACTTAGTTTAATAGCAAGTTCCTTGAATAATTCTTGATATAGTAATGTATCATGAAAAGCGCTGATTATAAATTTAATTATTCTGTTAAAAATGACCAATCTTCAGAGCACTGATATAATCATTTTGTCAAATGTCATGTAACTGAACAAAATTAAGTTCTTTAGGTGGAGTAAGGAAATACATCACTAAAAGTTATAACTAACAAAGTAGTCAAAGACATTGCAAGGATTTGGCAGCATTGCTATAGAAAAACAACACAGAAAGTATCCAGATTCATTTCTACAGACATTTCATTTCCACAGCCTTATGTCAGATTGCAAACTAAGCCCCTCTGTTTTCTGAAGACCCCTGGGCATTAATCTTTATCTTTTAGCCATACTCCATTTGTGCACTCAAACTAGTGAGTCAAATAGATGATGGTCTAATCATAGATTTGAAGAAAATTACAGGAGCAAAAAAAGCCCTTATCGAAAGATAAGTGAATTTCTAAATATACTAAAAAGACATTTAAAACTGTCACAAATTTCCAGTTATGAGTTTGTTATGATGAAGAAAGAACCGAAAAGCAGATACAATTTCATGACTTCCGTATTGCCCTTTCCACTTTTGCAAAAGTTGAATTTGCAAAAGATATGGTGAAGTGCATTTCAGGATGTACCTGCAGGTACTAGCTTTAAAGAAACATTGAAGAATACATACATAAAAAAAAGCCACTGCTGAAATTTTCCTCCTGATCTAGAGCACAGGAACTTGAACTATTTGATCCTTTCTGTCACCAAAATGCTAATCTCATGTGAAACCAGAGAACATGGTTAATTATATTTTTTAGAGGTTTTAGGAACTTTTTTTAGAGTTATCTCTAATTGAAGTTCATTTCCCCATCATTGTCCTATCTCCTCCAAACAAAACATTTCGGAAGGCAAGTGATATGAGCTGAAATGCACTCAAATCTTCCAGGACAGGCTGAAAGAGCTTCAGCTGTTCAGCATGGAGAAGAGAAGGCTCCGATGTGACCTGGTAGTGGCCTTTCAGTGTCTAAAGGGGAGCTACAGAAAAGAAGGGGACAGGCTCTTTAGCAAGATCTGCAGTGACAGAACAGGGGGAAGTCTTTTACGGGGAGGGTGATGAGGCACTGGAACAGATTGCCCAGAAATGTATTGGATGTCCTGTCCATGGAGACTTTCAAGGTGAGGCTGGATAAGGCCCTGGGCAACCTGATCTACCTGTGGATGTCCCTGTTTGTTTTAAGGGATTTGGACTAAATGACTTTTAAACTTTTAAATGACTTTTAAACTCTCTTCCAACTCTAAGGATTCTATGATTCTTTGAAAACAGGCCGATATTAATAATAGCCTTGTTATGTACCTCTTACTGTTCCAAACAAATAAATAAATAAGACAACGATCCTCCCTTACAAATACTGGAAACTATTGCAGTTGTTGAGCATGCTGGAAGTTGACACACCTTATTTGCTTTTATTGTCCAAAAATCTTTGAAATCAATCAATTAATAAATAAAAAGCTAGATATCTATTACTCTTTTTTATGGAGGAAAACTGAAATTAATAGTTACCCACATGTACTTTTTCTACATCAAGTTCCAACTGAAGATAGACAACAACAATTTTATAATCAGATTTTAAGAAAAATTCTCACTGTGACATCAGCAATTGTCTGATTCAAATATTGGCTCATGACCCAAAAATGCTTTGAGCACAAGGGTTCCAACAAACAGATATATATTACTATAGCTGTATTTAAGCAAAGTAATCCATGCTTAAGTAATTCAGTTAAGGAAAGTAAGCATTTTTCTACCAAAATACTAAGTGACAGATGCAATAACACTGGATTTAATCATTCATCATTATTCCATTTTCTTAATATATTTGAAGAAGGATCAAATCACAGATTTTACTTAAGAAAAAAAATTAGTAATGCGGGAAAACAAAGTTTATTTTGCCCCTAATTGTGTCACTTTTAAGATTACAGAATGTGCCGGTTTAAGACATTGGAAATGGAAATTCTATGTTTATCCACAAGACATGTTCAGCACTGCCAACAGCTGTGCAACTTTTCTTAAACAATGTTCCTCAAAGATGACTTGAAAAGACCACAATTAGGGGCAAGAGAATAGTTTAATTTCCATGCCCGTTCAATCCTTGGCTTCTCTGTTGATCCTGCCAACTATTGCCAATTGCAATGGTGGATTTTGTGACATGGACACTTGTCCACTAGGTACTGGACTGAGGCTACAGTCAAATGTAATTATTTTCAGTCACTATTGACCTACAAGAAGTTTCAAAGAAGAAAATGTAGAACATTTTCTGCTCTTACTAGTTTTCTTGACCAGTCCTAGCACTGTAGCAGCGACAGCTGAAGTGTTCCCTGACAGTTTAAAAACCATTTTAGTAATATTTTAGTTTTCTCACTCTCCCCTCTGATTAAATTGCAATGGGAAATGGAAAATTAAAAATAAAAATAGAAATTATAAGAGTAAGAAAATGCAAAAAGAATGGGAAAAAGAAAGGGAAAAAGAAAAAAAAAGTAAGAGGAAAAGAGAAAAATGAAAATGAAAATGAAAATGAAAAGAAAAAGAAAAATGAAAAGAAAAAAGGAAAAGGAAAAGAAAAAGGAAAAGGAAAAGGAAAAAGAAAAAGGAAAAGGAAAAGGAAAAGGAAAAGGAAAAGGAAAAGGAAAAGGAAAAGGAAAAGGAAAAGGAAAAGGAAAAGAAAAAGAAAAAGAAAAAGAAAAAGAAAAAGAAAAAGAAAAAGAAAAAGAAAAAGAAAAAGAAAAAGAAAAAGAAAAAGAAAAAGAAAAAGAAAAAGAAAAAGAAAAGAGTATCCTGACTCAAACTGTTCCTTGTGTGATGTAGCACAGGATGAAAATTCCAAGATTCACCTTATAATCTCAGTCTATTCAGATCTCATCATTTCCCATCTTATCTGAAAAGCTACTTGGTTTTTTGACCCAGGTTATAAATAAGTAAGTAAATAAATAAATAAATAAATAAATTTTTAAAGTCACTTATATGTGCACAGGGTGAATTTTTCAAATTTATTTTATACTTAACTAACTTACAGGTCATTTCGTAATGACAGGACTAAATCTATACTAAGAATTCCAGCAGTTCTGTCGAACATCAGACAGCAAGTTGCCCTGGCTTCTGTTTGCATGAGAAACTTAGGTACCAGAGGCATAAACCAAGGATAAATAGCTGATGAAGAGGTATCAGTTAGAACTAATGTTTACAAGTTAACTTACAGGAAATGGAAATTATAAATAAAGTACGTTATGAGGTTCAAGAAAAGTATCTAACAAAAATAAATAAATAAATAAAGCAATAGTGAGATCAGATTTATCTGGCTTTTCCCCCAGGATAAATAAAATAAAGGATAAGAATGGAAGAGAACATGAGGGGAGAGCAACTGCACAGATCCCTCTAGTGGCAATGACAAAAATGGAATTTTTATGTGAAATCTCAATTAGGAAGTCATTCAGAGCCAAAAGGTCTGCATGGGGTACCCAAATAGAGTCTGCAACTAGAAAAAGGAGAATAAGTAGGATGCAGAGAAGTTATACAGTTTTTCAGGATGAGCTATAGTATGTGGCTACAGAATTATACCTAACTACTTGATTTGATTAATGTGGAAATCTGGATCTGTTTCAGGCATGACAAAGAATAAATTTTGTTCTGTCCTTACATTGTTCCTACACGGGGTCACTAAAAATAAAAGTCAGTTCCTTGCCTACATATTAATAAAGATTCAGACCTAAGCAAAAAAAAAAAAAAAAAGAAAGTATAAACTCGTAATTCCCATAAAGCAAGTTCTAGGACTTTCCTATATAACTGCTGGTGCCCACTTTATTGTACCACTCCAGAGCACTAGCCCAGGAGAAAATACTAAAGTATGTTTACACAAATTAGCTTTGTCACCAAGTTCTGTTTAGGATTTCCTTTATAGATGTTTTTTAAGTGGAACAAGAGAGAAGATGAAAAATATGTCGGTTACAATTTGGAATGAATTGCACTCTTGTATTATTCATGCAATAGGTTCATAATTTCAATGTAAGTTGTGCAATGGCTTATACTTTGTCTACAAATGACTTGTTGCTTTATGTAGTCTTCTGGGCTTGTCTAGAATCATATATGCTTAGTCTTTAAGTGAATAGTCTTTTCTGAGCCTGAATTTAATTTTTAAATTCACTGTACGCTATGGCTGCCTTCAAAATTTAGTACAGAGAATGGTTAATGTAGCAGTCCTGAGCAGACAGCAGTTACTTAATTACTTTCTCTGGAAAGTACAGTTCTCTGTGTCTAATGCACATCCAGTATCCTGTGAGGAAGTTTCCCTCTTCTTCTCTATAATTCTTACTAAATTTACTTTTTTTTTACCCAAATGACTAAAGAGATATCCCATACCATGTTGTGTCATGCTCAGCAATAACAGCTGAGGTATAAGAATATGAAGGAGGAGATGCTGAGAGTGGTGGCATTTGTGCTCCAAAGAAACCATTTGCTTGAAAATTCAGCAGATACATGACTCTATATCTGCTCATGTTGAATGGCATCCTACCTGCCCAGCTCTCCAGAATTTCCAGGACTTGCTGAATGGCATCACAGTCTTCTGGTGAGTAGGCCACTCCTTCCAGCTTTGTATCATCAGGAAACTTGCTGAGGGTGGAGTCTATCCCTTATCCTACTCGTTGATGAAAATATTAAACAAGATCAGATCCAGCACTGACATCTGGGGAACACCGCTAGTTACAGGTCTCCAACCAGAATCTGCACTGCTGATGACAACCCTAGAGCTCATGATTAGTTGCATGTTATGCATGTTAAATGTTATAAAGACTTTGATAATAAAATTTTGCAGCATTATGCATGTTTTTAAAGAAAAGAAATTACTGAACTGCTTTAAGGAGTAAAAATGGATGTATATAACTTTTATCTAGAAAGCTGTATGGTGGTAGAGCTCTTCCCTTTTGGCATTATATGATTTTGGTTGTGACATTTCACACAGACTCCCCATTCGGTTTGTGTAGAACTTGTAATATAAGTTAGAATTCAAAGAGAAGACTACAATCAAGAACTGAAATTTTTAGTTTTGATAACTGTTTGAATGCACAATTTCATAATCTGATAGTTGTTGATGCAACATGATAAGAAAACAACAAACAGTAGGACTTTGCTGCATAGAAATCAATGGGAAGGAGATGCTTCCGATGTTTATAAAACACTACATACTTATTTATCAATTATAAGATTTCACAGGTCTGTTGAAAAGAAATTGTGGGTACTGGTGGATGGTAAGTTGGATATGAGCCAGCAATGTCCCTGTGCAGCTCAGAAAGCCAACCATATCCTGGACTACATCAGAAGAAGCTGATGAAGGTTGAAGGAGGTAATCCTGCCCCTCTGCTCTGGGCAGGTGAAGCCTCACCTGGAGTGTTGTGTCAAGATGTGGAGTTCTCAGTTCAGGAGAGGTATAAAACTGTTGGAGGGCGTCCAGAGGAGGGCCACAGAAATGACCCAAGAGGTGGAACTCTTTCCCTGTGAGGACAGGCTGAGAGATCTGGGGCTGCTCAGCCTGATGAAAAGAAGGCTCCAAGGAGACCTGATAGCAACCTTTCAGTACCTGGAGATCTATAAGAAAGAAGGGAACAGTCTCTCTAGCTTGATGTGCTGTGATAAGACAAGTGGAAATGGCAAGGAAAAAAAGAAAATATATATATATCAGCAGTATCTGTCCCTATCATCTTTATCAAGTAGTAAAAATATGTGAATAAATAATGAAAAAGGGGACATTGAGGCACAGAAAACATGGTTTGATAGGTTAATTAAGGAACTGGTAGCAGATCTAGGAAACTGAGACTAAATATCAGAATTTCAATATACTCTGAATATTGGCTTATCAGATTTTCACAGTGACGTTTGTTCCTTTCAGTAAAATGGAAGCTAAAGCCCTTCTCTAAATTATTTTCCATTTATACTAACAGACTGCAGGTGGAGAACAACCTTAAACAGGACTCAGAAATCCTTAGACATGCTATCTCAGAAGCTGTTTTTTGCTGAATTTTGGGAGCATTTATGCTCATATTCCTCCTTTTCGGCAAAACCAAGTGACTAGTAAAGATGGCAGAGGGAAGTGGCAGAGTGTGCTGGGAAGCAACACTGGTTTCACTGGTTCAGAGCCTGTACACATGGGTTCAACAAGCAGGTATTTAATGATACTACGTCTGTTATATCTATACTAAACCTATTTTGCTTCGGACATCAAAGAACATCCTTTTTGCTGACATGAGAGCACAGGTTTATCCACTTTGTACTGAATGGCACCAGCTCTCTTCAGACATTCAACCATAAGGATACTGATTTCTGAGAACTTGTATGGAAAACACCAGTCAGGAAAGAGTACTTTGATCAAAAAGTTTCAAAGTAAACCTGAAATCTGCTCAGGGGACAGAGCTCCTATGCAATATCCTCAAGTTCTCAAGTAATGTGCTCCAGCCCTTCACTGGGCAGAATTTGGCAAGTCCCCCTATGTTTTGTGCCTGAACATTGTGAATTAACATGGATGTAAAAAAACAACAAAATATTATTTGAGATACATGCCCTGAACAGTCAGATGAACTAATTCAGACTGATTTCATTTTGACAGTAGCATCTGTGCTGCTCTAGTTATTTTTCTGTGCCCAGGGAAGTATGGTACATCCCGCAGTTCAAGAAGAGCATAGAAAGGGGAACTTTAACTTGTCTTCATGCCTGCAGGATAACAGACTGCTGTCAAGGCTGCATTAATCAAAAGCATAAATTATGAAGCTATTAAACTTGCTATGATGCATTCACAAACTCACACAAGGTTTCCAGACAGCAGTTTCACAGCATACAGCATCCAAATATCCCCCTATGAGAGTAAGAGTATGCTAGAAAGGTCCAACAGATGCCAAATGAACTCCAAGAAAAGGAGTCCTCCTGCTATACATACCACTGTCATTATATGCAAAGTTGAGGGGTGGAGGGAGGGAGGGGAGGAGTGAACACCTAATAGAGTCAATTTTCCAGAAAGAAAATAATGAAGAATAAATCAATTTCTGTAAAAATTTTAGGCAAACTTGATATTTTTCAGATACTGAAGTTTCTCATTAAAAAGACAACTTAATCTCAGCCAGAATAACCACCGATATTTTAACTAGGGAACCTAATTAAAACAAGCTAGTCAAGTGCTCTAAGTGATCATTAATTAGAGATCTCAGGGCAGACGTCTGATAACTTCATCTCAACAACCTGGGAAAGTATCAGAGTCAGAGAGAAGTGACAAAACACGACTGAAATTCATTGTGTGCTTATAAATACCTCACATGTCTCAAGGTCTTTCAAGCAATTGTCATGCCTCGGTTAAGAACTTTTTGTAGTGGTATGATATAATGGCCAAGTAGCATACAGAAACAGCCCCCTTTTTGTCACTGATCTGTTAATCTTTGAGTAGGATTGGTTGTGTTTTGTTTATGTTTTTCTTTTATTCTTCTGTGAGTTTTGTTGTTGTTGTTTTGTTCTTTTGAAAAAAAAAAAAAGAGAGCTTTTATATACTTTCCAGTTCAAAGCCTAACACAGTGAATATGCAAGTATATAATGTCCAGTTAATTTTGCCCTTTACTTATTCATAATTCAAGTGTTTTATTTCCAAAAGTAGAACCAAACTCAACACATACTCATAGCTTTGCTTAGCATCCTTAATGCAGCACTATCTCACTTACTAAATTAGCCATTTGCTTTTGCTGGAAGCCTCAGTATAAAAGTAACAACTGTAGGAATAAAGAGGGAAGATACTATTTTATTTAAAGGCAAAGCACATCAGATTCCCAAGAAAATGTAAAATTGAGTCAGCATCATTAAACTAGGAATATGCTGAAAGCACCTCATGAGTGGGAGACTGTGGGGGAATTTATTCACATG
>NW_027072089.1:87997406-88067406 GCF_038088225.1 Cyrtonyx montezumae | reverse complement strand
TTATAAATTTAATCTGAACCTAATGTCACTTTTTTAACTGATTCTGAATATATCACGCTGACTGTAAAATTATAAAACTCCCACTGATGTATTCAGGAAATTCAGTTGAGCACACTTGGTAATTTCACTTTACTAGTCATTAGTTACAAATTACTGCTCACCATTAAAAAAAAATACAAAAATTTGAATCAGCTGTCTGCATTTCTTTCTGATTTGAAAACTTAAGATCATGAATCACTTGCAATTAATTATAAGCCACATGTAAACTAACAATGTGGATAGTATTCAAAAGCAATGTTTAGTAGTGTATCATTTGCATTTTGAATATCATGTATTGAAAGCATTATTCTTAGTAATTTCAGGGTTTTCCAAAAATCTTACAACTACACTTTAGTAGGGAAATCCTTGTTTAAAATGCTTCTTGAAGATAACTTAATGCTACCTTGTATATCCAGATGTCACATACAACCCTGTAAATGTAAGCTCAAGAGATAAAAAAAGGCAATATGAATACAAAAAGAGAATTAAATTCTTATTTTAGACTGCATTTTAAGATGTCTTGGAAAGAAGCACCATAATATGAACATACCAATAATACATATTTACATTTATAACAACACTTAATCAACAACTATAATTCATTTTAGTATGTTCTTTAGTAAATAAATTTAATAATTCATTTAAAAGGATGCATTCTAGCTTTATCACAGAATATACTGGTCTGCCAAGAAAAAGTGGTATATTTTTTTAAAAACTTGCAAGGAGTTTAGCCACACTGTTGTATGATTAAGTGTAATTTTTAATGAAAGTCTTCCTCAAAAACTATAAATAAAAAGAACATTCTAATTAAATAGTGCCTCATAAATCATTAGAGACATATTCTTAAATGATAGTGAATATAAATGTCTTTTTTTTTTCTTAAAATTAAGTCTTTTTTTTTTAATGCAATACAAAATCCCTATATGTCATGATAGTTCTGCCAAGAGTCAGTGATAGACCGGAGAGGTAGGCCCATGTGAATTTCATGAAGTTCAACAAGGTCAAGTACAATGTCCTATATACCTGGTTCAGAGTGATCCCAGACATGAATGTAGGCTGGGCAATGAATGGACTTAAACATCCCTGCAGAAAAGGACTTAGGGATGCTGGTAAATTAAAAAATGAACATGAGCCACAACAGTGTGCTCTTTCAGCTCATGAAGCCAAAATCACCCTGGGCTGCAACCAAAAAAGCATTGCCAGAGGCTGAGGGAGGTGATTCACCTGCTCTACTCCACTCACGTTACAACCCTCCTGCAGTGCTGCATTAATCTCGGAGTCCACAACATAAGAAAGACATTTCCCTCTTGGAGCAGGACCAGAGAATGGCCACAGGGATTCTCAGAGGGATAGAGCACCTCTCCTATGAGGACAAGCTCAGAAGAGAACAGAGAAGAGAAGGCTTTGGAGAGTCCTCATTGCTGCCTTCCAGTACCTAATGTGGACCTTCAGAAAAGGTGAGAAGGGACTGGTTATTAGGGATTGTAGTAAAAAAGTGAGATTTAGATTAGATATAAGCAAGAAATTATTCACTCTGAGCCTGATGAGGGAATTGAACAGGTTTTGAGAGAAGCTGTGGATGCTCAATCACTGGAGGTTCATAGGTTCATAGGTTCATAGGTACATTAGGTTGGAAAGGACCTACAAGATCATCTAGTCCAACCATCCTCCTATCATCATCCCTAACCAGTAGACTACTAAATCAAATCCCTTAGCACCTCATCTAAACGCTTCTTGAACAGCGCTAGGGATGGTGCCTCAACCACCTCCCTAGGCAGGCCATTCCAGTGCCTGATCACTCTTTCAGAGAAAAAACGTTTCCTCAAATCTAATCTAAATCTTCCCTGGCTCAACTTGTGGCCATTCCCTCTCGTCCTGTCATTAGTTATCTGGGAGAAGAGGCCCACCCCCTCCTCACCACAATCCCCCTTCAGGAAGTGGTAGAGTGCAATAAGGTCTCCTCTGAGCCTCCTCTTCTCCAGACTAAACAATCCCAGCTCCCTCAGCCGCTCCTCATAAGACTTGTGCTCCAGACATCTCACCAGTTTTGTTGCCCTTCTCTGAACACGCTCCAGGGCCTCTATGTCCTTCTTGTAGTGAGGGGACCAAAACTGAACACAATACTCGAGGTGAGGCTGCACCAGAGCTGAGTACACGGGGATGGTCACCTCCTTGCTCCTGCTGGCTACACTATTTCTGATACAGGCCAGGATGCCATTTGCCTTCCTGGCCACCTGGGCACACTGCCGACTCATGTTAAGCCAAGCATCAACCAACACCCCCAGGTCCTTTTCCTCTATACATTCTTCAAGCCATTCTGCCCCAAGCCTATAGCATTGCATGGGGTTATTGTGGCCAAAGTGCAGGACCTGGCACTTGGCCTTATTAAACCTCATCCCATTGAGCTCAGCCCAGCTATTCAGCCTATCCAGATCCCTCTGTAGGACCTCCCTACCCTCAGGCAGATTGACACATCCTCTCAACTTGGTTTCATCTGCAAACTTACTAAGGGTACACTCAATCCCCTCTAGGGTCTAGGTCATCAATAAAGATATTAAACAAGATGGGCCCCAATACCGACCCTTGGGGGACACCACTCATAACGAGACACCAGCTGGACTTAACTCCATTAACCACTACCCTCTGGGCATGGCCCTCTAGCCAGTTCTCCACCCAGAGAAGAGTGAACCTGTCCACAACACGGGCTGCCAGTTTCCTCAGGAGAATACTGTGGGAGACAGTGTCAAAGGCCTTGCTGAAATCCAGATAGACTACATCAACAGCCTTTCCCTCATCTACCAGTCTTGTCACCCAGTCATAGAAGGAGATTAGGTTGGACAAGCACGACCTGCCCTTTGTGAATCCGTGCTGGCTGAGTCTGATCCCCTGGTTGCCATGCACATGCCGTGTGATCTCCCTCAAGATCATCTGCTCCATAACTTTCCCTGATACTGAGGTCAGGCTGACAAGCCTGTATTTCCCCAGGTTTTCCTTACGGCCTTTCTTGTAGATGGGAGTCACATCGGCAAGCCTCCAATCTTGTGGGACTTCTCTAGATAACCAGGAATGCTGATAGATGGTAGAAAGCGGCTTGGCAATCACCTCTGCCAGCTCCCTCAGCACCCTTGGGTAGATCCCATCTGATCCCATGGACTTGTGGCAGTTCAAATGGAGGAGCAGGTCTCTGACTGTCTCTGCTTGGATCACAGGGGGTGTATTATGCGTTCCATCCCAGACTTCCAGGTCAGGACAAGAAGTACCCTGTGGATAACAGCTCTGTCTATTAAAGACAGATGTGAAGAAGGCATTGAGAACCTCACCCTTTTCCTTATCCTCTGTGGTTACATTCCCTGCCTCATCAAGTAAAGGAGGGAAATTCACCTTAGTTCTTCTCTTGCTGTTAATATATTTGTAAAAGGATTTCCTGTTCTTCTGGTGTTCAGGGCTCGGCTGGATGGGACAGGAGGGCACTGCATGGAAGATTTTGTCTCCATCTTAAAGACTTTTTGCTTATGAGAAAATATACAGTACATTCCTAGAGGGAAATAATCAGTTCACAAATCTGTATTTTTTTTTTTATTACTAACAATAAAAATAGTTCCTATGGATCTTGATATCCTAGGTCCAATGGGAAATAATTGTTTGTGCTTTTCAATTCCTATCTATGCTTCCCAAAACGAACAGAATTAATTGTAATTTTATTTTTAAACAATTAAAAGCATTACACAGTTTTAATTCTTTAATAAGAGTTGATAAGATTTTTGATATAGAAGACAGAATAATTACTAATTTATGCCCTGGAAGTGTATTTTGAATTAATAATTAGCACATACTCTATTCTATGTAGTAGTTACTGAAATTTTGAAAATATTTGATAAAATTTTCAAATATATTCATAATCCAAGTCTTTTGCTATTAACTAAAATACACCAAACATGATTACTAAACAACTAAGGGACAGACAGAATAACTTAAACTGAAGTTCTACTTCATTTATTTTCAGGAAATACAATCTGAAAAGTGCTATCCATTAACAGAACTGTATATTGATAAATACATTTACATATGTCTCCATGAGGTAATAAACTGATAAAAAGGGTATATAATTTTTTTTCTTGGCAACACCCCACTCCAAATACATAACTGTTAGGTTTTATCTATCTGGTTTTAAAATGCCCCAATAGACATGACTTCCCCACTTCTGTGAGTAGATTATTCTGCTCTAAAGTGTAATTATTAATAGTAAATTAAAAGTGTTCCTTACCACTACCAAAACTCAGCTTGAATTTTCCTTGTGTTATTTCAATTTCACTTTTCCTATAAGGATCCATGTGCATACAAAGAGCATCATTGCCTCATTGGTATTTGCCATTCTGAAATATATGTAATTACAACCTACTTCTGTGTACTCAGCTCAGCGCTCTATCAATAAATATAGTAAAAGATTTTTCAAGTACATATGTACTAACATTTGCTACCAATTTCTTGGAAAGCTTCTGCTTCGCAGTTTTGTTTTTGACCTAAGTCAGGTAAGTCTCTACAATCTTTCTAAAATGGTCCCTAAAAGAAAAAAAGAAAAAAAGAAAAAGAGAGTTGTAGGTTATTTCTCATCACAGGTGTGGAGAAAGAAGTGATTGCCCATTGAAAGGTAGAATGAAGTCAGTAGAGAACTCTCCTTGACTCTTATACTATCTCATGTTGCAGATACCATTCTCTGTTGTCATAGTTTTATGATTTTAGGTATTGGTATTCCACATAATAACATGTAGTGTATTAAGAGTTAAAGAGTTAATGCTTCAGCTCCGTGGATCATCGATAGTTCCAGGTATACCTATCTCAGAAGAGAAGAACTACATACCCCAGAGGACTGTGCGATGCTTTGCGTTTTTATGTGTTTCCACTCAGAGGGAAAGATAAAAACTGTCTGCCGTCATGGGACACTCTCTTTCCTTTGGGATCGACTCAGCAGTGGGTGCTCGCTGCCATCTCGCCTTCAGCGTTAGCGTAAGGCCTTCGGTTTATTGGACACTCTCTTGCTCATTTTATTTGATTTATTAGCTTCAATTCCAATTATATTTTATTATATTGTGTTATTTTGCTTTCTGATATCTTATTTAGTAAATTAGCTTTCCTCCTCAGATCGTTGCCACTGTTTTGTTTTTAGGCCCATCTCCCTTTTCCCTTTTCCCTTTCCCCTTCCCTTTTCCTGGGGTGTGGGTCTGCGCATCTCCCACACCAATTGTGGAACCGGGCTGAACCTGCCCGTAAACCATTGACATCTGTTAAAGAAGAACTATGAAATACAGTCAGCCCTTTGGTCTTCTCTCTGATCATGTTAGATTCAGACATGTGCTCTGACCCTATACATCTGTTCTTTGAGAGTGGTACTATTTATAAGGTCAGAACACACAATAGTAATGAATTAGTAGTTAGAAAAAGTAGAAAAATCTGCTCTCTTTTCTTTGATTCAGGTTTAACTTTTGTTAATAGGTTGCTATAAACCTAGTAGCTGAAATCATAACATTTTCTTTGAATAACAAATAGCAGGAGATACTAGAAGTAAGAAACTATCAATAGTAATTGTCACTAGCACTAGCTACTTTATTTTGGTGCTAAAATCACTGCTGTTTGACTCAAATCTGAACTTCAGCTATAAAATTAATGTATAAATTGTGTCTTAATGCTATTTTCTTATCAGCAACAACTGTGTAGCAGTAATATTAAGACTGTGATGGGTTTACTTACAGTAATCAATCTGTGACATTTTCCCTTACAAATTGAAATGCTTCACTTGATATTTACTTGGTTATTTATGTAGTAGTAAAATTAAGAATATTTTAATTTCTACCCATTAATGATTTGCACTCATTCCCTTTTAAGATAATTTCAAAGGTCTTCTGTGTTAGATATATTTATTTTCTGAATTTATGAGTTAATTATTATTATTATTAACAATTAATTCTGATCAAAACTGCTGGTTTTCAGTGATCAGTTTTTGTTAGGTTAAATGTAGACATGAAGATGACACATACAGAACTTGCTCTACACATATAACAAGCAGATGAATGTTTTTTAAATTATTTTGAACCACTATATCATGCTAATTTTAGCTTTGGGGACACATTTTTTTACTTTCACAGAGGGCCACTTGCTGGAAATAAATCCTGACTTGCTATATTAAAATTGTTGTTGTAAGCATTTGCATGACTCTCTCTGATATTCTGAGATCTGCATATAGTATACACTGCACAGAAGCTGTGAGGACAATAATTATCTGGTAAAAGGAAGACCATAATCAAATCTAAATTAGTCTTCCAGTTCACATACCACAAAACACACACATCCTGCATCGACCTTCGTGTCTAAATGGAAGTAGCCAAGGGAGCCAGAGGACAAGTAAGTATCCAGCAGTGAAGGTAGGAATAAGCAGTGTCTGAAAAGAAAATGCTTCTTCCAGAACATTTAGTGAAAATACCTGATGCTCAATCAGAAATCTCTGCTGGAACCTTCTATATCTGAATGGAATGTTGGCCCCATTACTGACCACTAAAGGACACCACTCATCACTGGTCTCCATCCAGACACTGACCCATTCACACACATTCTCTGGGTATGGTTTTGCTGAGTATACCTGTCTCAAAAGAGAAGAATTTTGTACCCCAGGGGATTTTGCATTGCATTGCATTTTTCCACTTTCCAGTCAGAGGGAAAGATAAAAACAGTTCAGGTGTCATGAGACACAGATTCTTTCCTTTAGGATTGACCCAGCAGTGTGTGCTCACTAGCCATCTCACCTTCAGAATTTAGTGTAAGGCCTTTGGTTTTTGGACACTCTCTCTACCTCATTTTTTTTTTAATTTATTAGCTTCAATTCCGATTATATTCTATTATATTGTGGGGTTTTTTGCAGTTTGATAACTTATTCAGCAAATTTGCTTTCCTCCTCATTGCTGCTGTTTAGTTTTTAAGCTCATCTTTCTTTTCCTTTTCCCTTTCCCCCTCCCCCTTTCCCAGGGTGTGCGTCCATGGGTCCCCTGCCCAACTGCCATGGAACCGGGTCAAATCAGCCTGTAAACTGCTGACACTCACTCAGCTGTACTGTATTAACATGGTCAACATCACCCACAAGCATTCATGCCAGCCTGCCTTAGAAGCCTCCCTAGGCAAAGCATCTGAAGTTTAGTGCCAGCCCTCTCTGGATGCTCCTGCAAGATAGTGACTATTTTTGATGAAACCACTAACATTGCTTATCTATTGTTTTGAGAGTTCTTGAAGTATTGTTTCTCTTTGGACATTACAGATGCCATATAGATTTTTAAAATTTTCCCTTGATATATTTACCCAATTATTTGCAACTATTAACTATTGTGTAAGTATGTAATTATGGTCTTTTGAAGATATAAATTATTCCTACCTCATCCATCAGTAGTTGCAATAAATTATGTTCAATTGGATAACTAACATGTATTTATAACATACTATTTACAGCATAGTAGAGGCTTCGCATATCATGTCTAGATTGGCTTTGGAAATTGTGATCTACTAGATGATAAGCAGTCTTCAAAAATTTGAGATCTCTCATAAAAGTGAGGGTGCTGAGGACACATCTTCTTAGCATGTAGGCTCACGTTTTCTGCAGGACAGTAGTCAAGAAACAGACATATGAGAAATAGGAGTCATTCTCTAAACATGTGTATGTGTAAAGTATAGGGACAAATTCAGACTGGCTTCTCCTGTTCTCCATATTCTCTGTACCTTTGTTTGCTTCCTGCTAACACAGTAACCTCATTATCTCACTTTAATATACCAAAGGACCTTCTGTCAAGATTAGGGGAGCTATTTGGATGTACACCCACTTAAGGAATGAGCAGCGGATGCAGTGATGGCCTATCTGAATACGTAGTTACACTACAACTTGTTTTGAAAGAAGTATATTCTAAAATAATCTGAACCATTCTTCTGAAAAGAGAATTTTCACCGAGTCTTTTAGTGAGTTATTAAAATGAGTGTAAAACATACACATTCATATTTTTTCTACTCCTATACTTAAAAATAGGAAGTGTGTAAGGTGAGCACTGCATTAATTCTAAACAACCTTTTCTCCATGCAGAAGAATGGAGAAGAGACATGTTTTGTACCTTAAGAACAGAAAGTAGTACTAACTAATTTGTCTCAGTAGGGGTCAGACTCCAGCAACAGCTAAGTGGACTAAGTGGACTTGATCTGATCTTGATCTTTTATTAGCTCACATTGCTCTTCCCTAAAGTAAACCGCAGAAGCAAGCAACAAAATTTAATTCTTGAACTAGTTTGCAGGTGTACAGGAGAGATACTGCTCTCTGTACACAGCTCCTATTTTAATTAGAGAGCTTGTATGCAGGACAGAGGAAGCATGTCACTTTCAGACAGCCAGTTAACAGGCAGGTACTCACATTACACTGTGATTTTTCACTTTAGATATTTTTTTCTGGTGTTCATCTTGTTTTCTGTAATCTAGATAGAAAGCCACTGCCTATAAAGCATTACATGGAAAAATAACTATGAACCCATGAGAAGAACAAATTTCAAATTAACGAGCCATCTATTTGACAATAGACTTCTAATATTTCCTTTAAGTTATGTACAACTGCTCTCCTGTACTTCAAGAAGTATTTGCTCATTACCTACATATGGGAAATATATGTTTTTATATGTTGTAATGTCATTTTATGGTAAAACTACACCTAATAATACAAGTAAAAGAAAATTTGTTCTGAATTCTAAATATTGACCAGAAGTCATGTTCACTCTAGCAATACAGAAAAATCTCTTTCTGATGTTTGGTTGTTGTTTAGAAATTGTTTTGAATACCAGAATACAAAACCTATGGGAAGGGAAAAAAAAAGAAAAAAAAAAAAAAAAAAGAAAAAGAGGATTTTGATTTTTAACATATGTAGATGACAGAAGAGTACATTTCCTTATTAGTGGAGACAAAATGGAAAAAATAGTTTTACTGAGTTACATTAAAAAGAGAGGGAAAAAATAATGACAAATAACTGATTGGTAATTTTCCAGTGCCCAGCATACTTAGAATGTAGCTAGAATAATTACTAGCCCTTTTAAAGATGAATCTTACTGACACTCTTAAAAGTGTTTTACATCATTTTACAATGATTTGAAAATCCTTTCAATTAACAGCATACTTTTTTTAAAAGATACAAGGTTAGATAAAGGCAACCCCCACTAGTACCTGAAGAGCATCTTAAATTTTGCTTGACTAAAGAATTCCATCAGAAAATAATCCATATTAGGAAAATAACTACATGTGATAGGAGAAGAATTTAGACTTTTCCACAAAATTCACTGCCTCCTTTCACTAAATATATGTTGCCAAAATTACTGCACCAGTGCTTATGATTTCAAGAAAAACAAAATATGGACTAATACAACAGGAAGAAATACTTTGATAGAACGTTTAGTAAGGAGTTATTTGGTTGTTTTGGTTTTACTGCTCCTTTAGAAGGATTCAGTAGAACAGAATTTAACCTTTACTAGCCTCATGGGAGCAAGATTAGGGAGTTCTAAAGCTTTATTAATATGTATTAAATAAAATTCCATCGACAGAAATTGCAGCTCTGAAAAACAGTTGCACTTGTCCTAATATGCATATTTAATGTAAACTCCATTATCCCTCAAATCTCTTTGAGAAGCATGTTAAAGGCACTGAAGAATAAAAATAAACATCAGAGATATCTTCCAGTGTGAACTGTTTTGAGGAACACAATAAGCATTGCCAAATGCTGAGCCAAAAATGAAACTAATATAATCCAAAACCTTCAGACCTGATTATGTATCTGAGCATTATGCCTTGATTTCTTCTATGAAACACAGTATTAAAACAAGTTCTTGGGGTGATCCACCTCTAGAAATGATTCCTGTTGTCTTAATGAATTAGAAAAGTAGTTTATTTATTTCCATAGTAGCTTACTTATTGACACATTTGTATGTGTGTGCAAAAAGCAATTTCTGGTTAATACTTGAACCATCTGTGCAATTCTAATCCTAAGCTTCTTAGTCTGTATGTATAAAAAGAGTTCTATTTTGTCTTGAAGGGGTCTTGAGGATTTTCAGTTCTGCTGAAATTTTATTCAGATCTCTTTCATGTGTTTTCAACATATTATGAACTTCTAAAATAACAAAAAATAGGACACTGTGCTGTTATAGGTTTAAAAAAAATCATTCAGCATTCAAGTGAGTGAACTCTATTAATTATGCAAAATTAATGGTAAAAACAAAATAGCTATATATAAACCACTGTAAAAAGAAAAATGTCTTCTATCCATTTTTGAATACTTTTTCATAAATTACAAGAGTGTTTAAATATTTATTATCTATTTTATATTTTCTATTCAAGTATTATTTCCTTTTGCTTTTATTTTGTATTACAGTCAAAGCCATTACCTTGTGATTCATGTTCCTTCCTAAAGTAACCCTATTTAATCTTGCCTTTTCTATACCTTGGAGGAATTAGCACTTTTATTAAAACAAACAAACAAACAATTGTTTTGTTTAAAAGTCATATTTTGTCAGTATTATGTTTCTTCCAAAGCATATTATTCTGCAGGATATTTTGACCTTTTGTTATTATTATTATTATTTTTTATATATATGCTATATTTCCTGGATAAATCTGTATCATTGCCTATTGAGTTCTGCTCTGATTTATGTAGATTTAGGACAGACGAAGAAATTAACTTCTTCAGACTGCATTTTTTGCTACAAAAGTCATCAGGCAGAAGTATTCTGTGATTCAGTGCAAAATTAAACTATGATTTCATCAACCTATGAAGCAGACATACGCTTACATAGTAACTGGGACTAATATTTCTAATAAAACATCCTTTTTAACAAAACTGAAAATCAATAATAAGAGAAGTTCCAAAACTGACACTAGCCTTTTGAGAAACTGGAAATAGATCTTCCTGTCAAAGACTAAAACTACTCTCCTCTGTCTAGACTGCACTGGGAGCAAAATTATCAGATTTTCATTTCCTCAATTTCACTCCACAGTGGCAAAACATGCAAGTATTGATTCAACTGCTGAAACAAAAAGCAGGAGAGCTCTTCACCTCAGCAGGGTCAATGGGTTTGTGGGTGTCTAATTATACCTATACAGGGCATATAAATCTTTCTACTAGTCATTACGTGGACGTAAGAGTCCAAAGGCATCATTAGAACCTTTTAGCTAAACACTCATTCTTCTTTTGTTTTATGAGGGGTCAGAGAAACTGGGAGTTAATATTATCGTGGCTCATAGATTTTCAAATTTGTGTTTGAATACAGGAAGATATGCTTTGAAGGAAAAGACTGTGCACATATCCATGCATGTCTGCATACTTGTTGGAGCTCTGTCTGTAAATGCATGAACAGCTTCTTCTCTTTGTACAGAATTCAAATGAGATATGCTGAAATGTAAACAGCACAACTACAGAAATGTTCAAATTAATTGTAATATGTTTCAAATACAGTACTCACAAAGCTCTTGGTGAGTATTAATGTTGTTTGTTGTTGTTATTAAAAAAAAAAAAAGCAAACTGAGCTGAAAATGCTAGTTACGACAAGAGGGCTGATCTTACTTTTCATCCCTGAAGATTTCATGCTACTTTAAAGAAAGTTGTATCTTTTTTTTCATATACTTACTGAAAGGAGCTGATTCATGATTAAAAAAAAAAGGTAATTTTGACAGTGCATTGAATTAACATTAAAAATCTAATGAAAAGAACTAATTCTTCTTACTAAAGAGGTGTGCTGCATTATACTATTTTGCATCCTTCTATGAGTATCTTCAGAAGAGTTCTAAGTTATGTAACCATCATTTTAAGAGAATCCTAGGAAAGCAGCCATATTTTGCAAGCAGAATGCACTCTTGCAGGGTGCTCAGTTTTTTGAACATTAGATGGAGTTAGAGACTTTCATTTTATCTAGGAGAGTAGTAATAAGATCCTATATCAAGAGTGAAAGTGATACTTTTGTAGTATCACTAAAAACTGAATTCCCATCTTAAATACTGACCTACCTACTTGAACCCAAAGGCTATGCGGGCAGTTAGCTCAAGTGTCCAAACAAAGAGGCAAGAATTCACACTGGTGAGAACATGGGTAGCAAAAAATAACTTTTCTCTTGACATATTCTTCAAAAGGAAAACACAGTCCAGACCTACATTTTAAAATAAATTACTTCCAGTGTTTTGTTAAGGAATATGTCAAGAGAAAAGATACTGCTTTGAAGGGCCTAGAAAACCAGTGAGAAATGGTAAAAACTGTGGATAGGATGATATGGTGAGATTATCCAATACAGCAAGAAGTGAGCTTGATGATCCAGTTGATGATCCTCTCTGCTTTTTAACTGTTATGCTTCTATACAAGGCTCCTTCTGAGTCCTGGTGCAGGTTAAACAAAGGCCTATCCAAAATGGTAATTTAACCGTTTCTTCACTCAAAAAACATAAGTGCCTTCAGACCAGCTCTGTCCTACCTCAGCTCTCAACAAAACTCCAGTATCACTGCAAATGGACTGGAGAAACTACAGTGGACAGAAACTAATGAGGAATCTGAAAACCCAACCAAGGTTGAAATGGGAACAGTTTGTGCATTGATGTCAGATTCAGATGTCACCACATGAAGTCCCCCCAAGAAACCCTTCACAGATTATTAGTTTGGGAAGAGAACATTGCTGCTGACCGTAGCTCTCTTCTCAGGCCTATCACTGAGATGTCACCAGCATTCCTGGTTATCTGGAAAGGTCCCACAAGATTGGAGGCTTGCTGATGTGACTCCCATCTACAAGAAAGGCTGTAAGGAAAACCTGGGGAAATACAGGCCTGTCAGCCTGACCTCGGTATCAGGGAAAGTTATGGAGCAGATGATCTTGAGGGAGATCACACGGCATGTGCATGGCAACCAGGGGATCAGACCCAGCCAGCACGGATTCACAAAGGGCAGGTCGTGCTTGTCCAACCTCATCTCCTTCTATGACTGGGTGACAAGACTGGTAGATGAGGGAAAGGCTGTTGATGTAGTCTATCTGGATTTCAGCAAGGCCTTTGACACAGTCTCCCACAGTATTCTCCTGAGGAAACTGGCAGCCCGTGTTGTGGACAGGTTCAGTCTTCTCTGGGTGGAGAACTGGCTAGAGGGCCATGCCCAGCGGGTAGTGGTTAATGGAGTTAAGTCCAGCTGGCGTCCCGTTATGAGTGGTGTCCCCCAGGGGTTGGTATTGGGGCCCATCTTGTTTAATATTTTTATTGATGACCTAGACCCTAGAGGGGATTGAGTGTACCCTCAGTAAGTTTGCAGATGACACCAAGTTGGGAGGATGTGTCAATCTGCCTGAGGGTAGGGAGGCCCTTCAGAGGGATTTGGATAGGCTGAATAGCTGGGCTGAGCTCAATGGGATGAGGTTTAATAAGGCCAAGTGCCAGGTCCTGCACTTTGGCCACAATAACCCCATGCAATGCTATAGGCTTGGGGCAGAATGGCTTGAAGAATGTATAGAGGAAAAGGACCTGGGGGTGTTGGTTGATGCTTGGCTTAACATGAACCGGCAGTGTGCCCAGGTGGCCAAGAAGGCCAACAGCATCCTGGTCTGTATGAGAAATAGTGTAGCCAGCAGGAGCAGGGAGGTGATCATCCCCGTGTACTCAGCTCTGGTGCAGCTGCACCTTGAGTACTGTGTTCAGTTTTGGTCCCCTCACTACAAGAAGGACATTGAGGCCCTGGAGCGTGTTCAGAGAAGGGCAACAAAACTGGTGAGATGTCTGGAACACAAGTCTTATGAGGAGCAGCTGATGGAGCTGGGATTGTTTAGTCTGGAGAAGAGGAGGCTCAGAGGAGACCTTATTGCACTCTACCACTTCCTGAAGGGGGATTGTGGTGAGGAAGGGGTTGGCCTCTTCTCCCTGATAAATAACGACAGGACGAGAGGGAATGGCCACAAGTTGTGCCAGGGAAGATTTAGATTAGATTTGAGGAAACATTTTTTCTCTGAAAGAGTGGTCAGGCACTGGAATGGCCTGCCTAGGGAGGTGGTTGAGGCACCATCCCTAGCGCTGTTCAAGAAGCATTTAGATGAGGTGCTAAGGGATTTGATTTAGTAGTCTACTGGTTAGGGATGATGATAGGAGGATGGTTGGACTAGATGATCTTATAGGTCCTTTCCAACCTAATGTACCTATGAACCTATGAACCTATGAACCTATGTGCTGAGATCAGAGAAGCAGAGCAGGCAACTGAATTCCATGTTTAGTTTCTGGGGATTCATCACTGTATACCTCCTATTTGTGGACATGGCAATTCCTCACCATCCCAAAGAACTCTCATTGGAATGGAAGAAAACTCTGGAGCACTGGAACTGCTTCTTCCAACTAGGCAAACCATAGTCTAAACCCCAAAATGTCACAGGACATAGCCAAGGAAAACCTGCTGGTCCCAAACCATCTGGTGAGGCAGGCTCTGAAAGGATAGGCAGCACTTGGTACTTTCTCCTGGGAGTCCTATTATGGCACCTATTTCTCTGCCAACATGCATTTTTTTGTTTTTACATTTTGAACAGGGATTTTCAGACTCCCAGACACCTAAGTATTGGTAAGAAAGTAAGAGACCTGAAAATTCATGAACTCTCTATACATATGCAATAGAAATAAATGAATATGTTGAAATGAATAGTTTGAGCTAAAATAAATGGAGACATCATCATTATGTTATCAACATTGACTGGAAATGTAAAAAAATAATCCAAAGATGGTTCGTATACATCTGAAGAGACTTAGGATAGGAAAGCAATTTAGAATCAATATTAATGGATAAGATCACTCAGAATAAAGGGTTAAACAGAGCAAAAAGTCATATAGTTACCAAACTGTTCAAATTTATATTTCTCAATTTGCTGACCCCTTACTCTGGAGCTTCATTCTCTTATGCTAAAATCACGTAAAAAAACATAATATTTATTTATTTATTTATAAACACATGTTTATTAAATAAATGTCAATAAATATTACATATTTATTTATTTATTTGAGAGAATTAACATAATATTTATGCTAATTTATTTCAGTTGAGGTTGATATCCAAGAAAAACTGGACTTTTCTATTTGGCAGTTTTACAGTTTTTATTCTATTTTAGTATATAAGTGTGAAACTATGTATCCTTCATTTCAATATTAATTAGCTAATTAGCCCCTATAATATCATTAAATCTAAATATGAACCTCTCCAGTAAGTATTTAAATTGCAGTACCTACCAGAAATGCTTTTCAGAACTACACTGTTCTGAGAACTACACTGGTCCCATCTGACTTTTCCTGAGATGAATGAAAGTCCTGTGGTCTCCTAACTTTACCAAATATATAAGTGTATAGTCATGTGTGTAACCATCAGTGTACGATCACAGTACATGATTTTCTGACCAAAGTTAGGAACAAAGTTTATTCTGCTACTTCCTGGCAGCAGACAAATTATACTGAATTTAAATGCTGAATTAGTCAACAATTTTGTGTTACAAGAATCTTCATGGAAATGTATTTGGAATAGTTAATCACAGCTCAAATTACAGTAACTTGTTTTAGAAAACTGTTTCCTTACCATAATGCATATATTTTTTATTTTTTATTTTTTTAAGTTAAGAAAGAAATTTACCAGGTTTTTTATACTTCTAGGGTGTAAACAATTCTAGGTACATCTTGATTGAAATATTTCCTTTTAAAGAACTAAGAAAATTTTTATATATCATTAAAATGCCCTTTGTGTTCACTTACATTTTTCCATCCAAAACCATTATTTTCTTTCTACTATTAAAATATTGTAACAAAGATTCCTGAATAATCTCCCTTTTTATCTTAAATAAATATATATAAAGAATATATGTATTTCTTGCCTTTTTGTGTATATGTGGAAAAACACTGATATGAGGAAAAAAATACTAAAAATTGAAAAGGTAAAGGTCTTTTAAAAGGAAGATGTTTAGTTTCCTTTGTATTCTGTCTTCTTTGTTTGCTGGTAAATTCTTCATGATCAGTGGAAAATTTTATTTTACAGTATCAACCCATGCCATATCCTTGATTGTGGAGTATGCACACAGTTATGTGGAGTAAGTCACTTCAGTTATTCATAAAAAGTCATCAGAGTTTATTTGGTACATCCTATCTGCATACTCCTCACTATACTCGTGTCACACTACCCCTTAACACACTTTACAATCATCTTCTCATTCATGAAAATAATCTATTCTTCAATGGATAAATAATGTTTATTCCAAGTGGGTCAGTCATACACATATAAAGTATCTAGAGTCCAAGAAATGTTTTTCTTTTCTTGTGGGTGTTTTCTTAGTAGACCTGTCTTTTCTTAATAGGCTTTATAAGATACATTTTAAACTAAACCAAAATGTGCCCAGTAAATCAAACAAACATTAAGAAAAAACGAGGGAAGTTTTAAGGAAGTTTTAAACCAAACACTAACTGCTAAATAAATCCAAGTAAGTAGTTCAGTGTAACCTTACAGTGTTTGTATAATTCCAATTTTACTGTATTATACATTTAATATTTCTAGCATAGTATTTCTATGGTACTTAAAAGGTTAATGTCTTAGCCATTTTAGAGTTCATGCTGTAGCTAGCTAATATACTTAATGTTAGAAAAGCTACAAACAATTTTCTTGCAACATTAGCTGCATTTAAAAGTACAATCTGATGCTGCTTGCTCTTGTTCAGCAACATTTCAGAATAATTGGACAGTGCATGTATTTACAGTAGAGAAAACAATATATGCTATTAACACCACTTATGATGGTTATCATTACTTTAGATGCAGTGTGAAAAAATATTGACAAAACTCATGCTCTAAATACATCCTCATTAAATAGAAAGCATCTGAGCTTATGGGACTCATAAACCAATGTGTAAACATTTCAGATATGTTAAAAATATGTTCAGATTTCAACAGTGTTTTTAAAGATATTTTTCAATATTTGTTTTTAATGAACAACTGATTGATGATGAATCTAAACTTACTGAATTTATTTGAAAAAAAATCACAAATGCAGTATGAATTGTCTGAACATCTTTGAGGCTGGCTGATATTTTTTTTTTTTTTTTTTTTTTTGTAATTTTTATTTTTAATGAGATTTGAGCATTCAATATCCTATGTAAGTTGTATGGTTCTCAAGTATGGGAGTCAATACACAGTTCTCATCATGCACCTCAGGACAGTTTCATTGGTAAGGCAATGTTGGCGTGTATTCCATCCTCTCCTTAGAAATTCAAAAGATTTCTCTTTAAAGGCAGCCAATGTTGAAAGAAATCGCATTGGAGCTTTGCTCTCCTTAAGTACATTATCTATCTGGAGTACAAACTTTTAAAAGGTTAAGATGTTAACCTTGCCACTATATGACAGATACTGTTCTACAAATACTAATGTAATACTGATTTCTCTTAAAAGGGTAAGGGGAGTGAATCAAACTTCTTTTGGACTTAAAATCAGTAGCACAAGTAAAACATGAAAGCATCCTTTTAAAGACACTGAAAACTTATGAATAATCCGAGAATATTTGTACCATGGTGGCTTGGGAAATATTTTATGGGATAAAATCCTTAAATCTGTCCCACACAGATGTACACTGTCTATGCGTCTAACTATCTGATTTTTAGTGTAACGATACCCAAAGTCCTCTCAGGTATTGTTCTGAATCCTGACCCAAGTGCATAATTTTAGCAATCTACTTTTGGCCAATCATTAGATTATATACAGACTATAAAGACTTAACATATGTAACTAGCACATAACGAAAATGATCATCATTAAAACTTCTAATAAATGCTCACTGCATATAACATATTCATGACTGAATGTCAAGTATGGTGTTTTGCGTCTGGGGCTTTCAGTCTATTTCAAGTGAAAATATATAATTCCAGGCTACTCTTCCAATACATCACAGTCATTTTCTGCACTTTAGTTGTTTTTCTCTCCATTTTCCCCACAAAATAAAACATCATTACAGCAGGTTTAAAGTGCACTTTAGTGCCTGCAATCTTCCCATGCTATTCTTTAATATTTCATCATTAAATAGCAAAATAACCTGATATGATCCTAATTTAGTGCCAATTACATTTCATTGATCAAAGTGACCTTTTCATACTGGAGCACAAAAATCAATCCCGCTGTACAACAAATGTCAGGGGGATGAGAGCAACATATAATCTGTGACAATCAAAACATTACTTACAAATGAAATCACCAATGACCTGCATGCCAAGGCAATTTCTGCATAATGTGCACGGGTTTTGTTTGCAGCTTTTGTTGGAATTTTTGTTGTTGTTTTGTTCCCCACCGTCTGCAGCCAGACATAGTTGTGCTATTTCACAGTTTCACTGATAATACTGAAAATGGTTGAAGCTCTATGGCTATTACCAAAATACTTCACAAAGTAACTATAGTCAGTAATGCATCCTTAATGTACAGTGAACTGTGAACTCAACTGTCACACTGCCTTCCAACAATGCTCCCATGCTGAAGTTCAGCAATATTCCAAAATACTGTTCAATTGACTTGGTAGAGGTGAAGGAAATATGAATGATTGCTCAGAGTTCCCCATTGTTTTGTCCTTGTTCAGTGTTTCAGAAACCAAGATTTGACTTAAATATTAGCTCTGCTAAGTTAATGACTTTAATAGTGTCCAGATTTCATCGATAACATCTCGGTTCAGTTTAGGGTCCAACTCACAGATGCAACAGGCTGCATAGGTAATATGGCCTACTATCTGAAGTCAGCAAGCACTCAAAGTATCTTTACCTTGTAATTCAGAAGAAAGAACTTATTTTAAGTCGATTTTCTGGGTCATTTTACTTAAGTACCTTTTAGCTGCACAATAAAGCGATCTCAACTTCAACTTGCTTTGAATTCTGGTCATGATGAATGGTTTGGGGATGATCCCTCCGTTGAAACAATTCTTACCCATACTCAACAAGTATTTAATTGACCCATGAATCTGTAATTCTTGAATGTGTAATTCATTAATCGAAGTTACTAAACAATGTATCTGGACAAGGTCAATGAAATCCATGATTTTCAGCCATTCCACTGTTGTGAACATTCTACAAAATGATATTTAAACTATCAGGTCTTCATGAAGCTTTTAACCTGCTCGGATATATAAACTTGTGGAATCCATGAACTTCAAGCACATACACTGTTATGGTCTGTTGTAGTCTTCAAGACTGCAAAATAATAATCTGCTCAAGTATCTGAATAAGATTTAAAGAATTCTGGGAGATGAGATTTGCTGGTGGCAGCTTTATGTGGTCTTGCCAAAGAAATCTAATATTTTCTTGTACTGGTTACTTTCTTTTGAAATAGAGGTAGCATTTATATTCCATCCTTTGCCTTTTTTACCCCTTCCTTTTTTTTTTTTTTGTCTTTTTAGTTTTTAGCTAGATGGCATCTTGAAACTCATTCTTTCAATTTTTAAAAAAATGTTTAAGTAGTCTATTTTTCTAATATACTGGTAAAGTACTGTTTTCCAGGATTTGATGCAATTCCCCTGAATTTTGTTTGTTTGGATGGTTTTGTCCTGTATGCTTTTCCCTAGAGAGAAACTACTCTAATTTGAATAATTTATCCATAAGAAAAATCTCCAAGGCCTGGGTATATCCCTGCTCATGCACACTAATCTACTAATCAAGAGTGAGAGAGCATTGGAAAACCTAACTCGCTATCAGTCTCAAAAGTGCTTGCTCTTCCAGATGTTTTAAGTTAAGATCCAAAACAGACAAAAATAATTAAAGAGAGAGAGATTTTCAGGGTTTTATCATCCCTATTGCTGTTCTGGGGGTCACAAAGCATTTCCTTTTATGGCATTTTGCAGATAATGAGACTGCACTCTGTCAGATAAGAATACCTAAAAAAAGGGAACCTAGCTATGTTTTCTAGGTGAATGAAAACTTTAGTGCAGGACTTGAGAGCCTCAGGGGGTCTCTGCCTCAGAGGTTAAACACCATTTTGTGTTCAAAAGGAAAAAGCTACTATTTGAGTCTTTCTGTAAATTTTGTAGTTTTTTCATGACAATCTTTCAGTAGTATTTGATAGAGATGCTGTACATGTTTCACTTACCATAATGATCTAACTACCATTCTTTCTCTTGGCCACATAATATCTCTCTTCCCAGCAAGTCCATTAACAAACATGATTTATGACTGATACTTCCACAACTCTGTATGTAGTCCTGGTAAGAACTAAGTAATATTCAAGACCTGCTTATGAACCAAATCCCATTCATTTCATGGTGATGCAAAATTAGTATCGCACTAATGTAAAGGAGCAGTATGAACAGACTTTTAAGGTGACTCTTTTTTTTTTTAACATGTTCTCCAATTCAATTTGCAGCTTAACAACCTCACCATAAATGACGTGATTAAGTTTTATACATTTCTGTATATTTGATGTATTTACCCAAATGCAGCTGTCACTTTGTATACTGTTTCAGATGTTTAGAATTGAATCAACTGTTTAGAGTAATCACACTTTCCAAAGACAATTTTTCTCTTTTTCAGTGCTAAGCTCTAATGAAACATGAGCTAGCATAGTAAGGATGAATATATAGATCCGAAAAAAAAAGATTTTTCCATCATTATATGAAGACTGTAAAGTACATTGACCATGAAAAATCAGTTGAATAGATTAATTAATTCATCATTTCTGTCAGATGTAATAAATTCAATATTTTGCACCCCTACTTTCAAAATTACTGTCCCAACTCAAACTCAAACATGTCTGGGTTATTCTTTAGAAACAAGATCATTGCTTTCTTTCAATAATTAACTTGAGACATTAATGAAAACAGGAGTCTGCTGTTATAAAAAAAAAAAAAAGTCCATGTTTTGACTGATTCTGGCATTTTAATGATAGGTACTTTATTACATTAAAGAATCATAAATACGAATATGCTTTACAATTGGTGGGCTCAGCATAAAATCACTGTATAATTTTTACTGTATATTTTTTACTGTATAAACCAACATTAAAATGTTATCTATTCATTCTTACTTTGTGGTCTAAAATGTAGAATTAGGTGTTTCTTGTACGCAGACTTTTTCATTTCATAGTAAAAGATATGAAAAATTACAGTAAGTAAAAGAAAAACTGAAGTTTTGACTTGTCAGTATATGGTACAGGCCTTAGGTCTAGGCTCTATAACTTTTTACTTAGCAGACTTGACCAAGATACGCTGCATGATCATCATCACTTAACACAGAGCAAACTGTTGAAGTTAGATAGTTGAGAGCTAACCCTAAATAGTGTTTATAAGAATGTATTAGCTAATAACTCTTCACATCAAAGGATCTCAATGAATGAAAGTAAAATTAACTTTTATAGAAAATGTACACTTTTATAGAAAATGCACACATATGACCTTAAATGCATTATCCAATTTAATCATTCAACAGAGTTTTGAAACACAGAAGCTGTAGAATGCTGGGGCATTCCTCTGTCCTAAGGGATGTACTGGATAATATTACCTGAAAAGCTTTTATTTTTTATCATAAGAGGCATATAAAGTTATTAAGTTTCTAATGATTTTGAATGACACAATTTCTATGAATATCTGATTTCTCTTATTTGTATTCCTGTAAATCTCTGTCTAAACTGCATTCAGATATTTAATCCTCAGATATTACAGAAAACTAATTGTTAGTCTACTCTCATTATAAATCATACTTAGTTAGAGAAAATCAGATTTTATGGGATCCCAAAATGGAAAATTATTCTCTTAAATCTTTACAAATTGAACAGGAGATAATATCTGATAATCCATTAAGAACAACTTAATCAATGTCTATCACTGTAATGTAAAGTATACTGATAACAGTATGCATATTGCTGATTAACAGTACTGCTGTAGTGGTTTAGACAAATTTCAAAGACCTTCAAATTAATAGATTGGTAATGTATCAAGCTAATAATTTGATTAAAGATGAACAGCTAAAGTATGTGCAAGAATTTGAGTCCAAATATGTCAGAACAGTATGATAAAATAATCGAAGAGGCAATTAGGAAAACTAACTTCCTTTAAAGAAACACAGACCTCACAGTTCACTTGGCTGAATCTAAATGTTTTGGGTTTCAGTAGAAATATTCTTACCAATTTTAGTGGGCTTTGAGGAGTTTGCTGTCTAGTATGAAATCTCTCCTTTGACAAACCACATACAAACAGCATTTTAAAGATAACAGAGCTTTCAGAGGAATTGGACTAGTCACAATTATACTTTGCTTTAAGAATGTCTTGGAATGAATTTGCTGTATGTATATTTATGCACTACAGGATCCAAACTGACCTGAAGCAGATTAAGTGATTACAGTGTGCAACTCAACAAATTCCAGAAACGCGTTTCAGGTCCGTGAGTGATTCACATGCTGTTCAGCTGTTTATGCACTGTAAAAAAATGGTGTATGAGAAGCATGCAGAATAAAACTATTCTCATAAAGTGGTCATGTAGTTTTGCATGTCTTCTGCTAAAATGACGCTTACTCATCTTCTTTCCCATTGCATGTTGTAAATAGTTCCTTAAGATCCTAGTGAGCTACAAGTAATTCAGAAAGGGAAACAAATCTTGAATAGTTTTTATCTATCTAGACATTTCATAAAGCCCTAAAATATTTCCTCATTTTTAAGAGATACTACTTGTATCAGAAAATTAGTGTCCTTGGGCACAAACAAGTACATTTCCTTGACAAACATAATAAAATGTTGGGTTATAGAAAATACGATTGTTTTTTTTCCTTTCAAAACAAAGGGATGGTACTTTTTAAAATCTTCTCTGTCATACAAATTCTTCTTCCAGTCTGAACAGCGAGAGCTATTCTAGGAGCTGTATTTGTTTAAGACAATAGGTCTAAATTGATTGAACTAATCATTTTATTCTAACTGCTCTTTTTAAAGACAACTGCTGATTGCATGCCCCTTTTGTAGCTGTAGCTGAGCCCGAGACAATACAAAATAACCATCTTGCCAGTTGTCACAACTATTTGCTCGCTTTAATTAAACATAATATATAAAACCATATAATTTACATCTAATTGGAAAACATCTACCATAGTCAGAAGCAGTATGGTCTGAAGGAATAAGGAGAGGACTAGGTGTTAACAGGTCCTGAGCTATGGTCCAGCAATATTAGAGAACCACATCTGGCATAACAGAAATGACCTAATCTTCAGTTTTAAGAGCTCCATGTAGTTACAGAGGGTAATTTCAGTCAACCATTGACTTCAAGAGTGCATTGTGAGAGCTGGCTTATGTCTGCATGATTCAGACCTTAAGGAAAAAAAAAAATAGCTGATTTTCAGGAGCAGCATGTTCTGAGAACCGCAAGATTGTGGAAAGGATGGCTTTTAGATAAAGTTGGAGAAGGTCTATAGCTGCGGGCTTGCCTTAAAGGAAAACAAAACTAAACAAACAAAACACAAACCTGTGTTTCACAGTCACGGTGTGATTTCTCACATAGTTTTTTTTTTTTTTTCTACAGAGTTTTGTAAAAAGTGAGTTATAAGCATAACAAGCAAACAAAATGAAATAACAGTAGTGTGCTTAATGAAGGAAAGACCAAGAGTCATCCAAACTTCATAATTATGCTTGGTGGAACTCAGATAAGGTGAGGAGAACTCCACTCCAAACTGGAAGAAGTGAAATAAAAGATTGCCAACTAAACTTCAAAGAGAGAGCTCACAGAAAATTCAGAAACATTTGGTACTATGGACATCACTGGTGCCAGGGAAGGTGAACACACAGCTATGATCAGTTCATTCATGATGAAACACTAAGTAAAGTATTTGACAAAATCTGACACTGGTATTTGAAGAAATGAATGAAAACTGTGAAGAAAACTCTGATCTGTTTTTTAGGAAGGTATTAAATATATACATAAAAACAGCATACACTTTACTCAGTACAACTCCAAAAACAACAGTTTCAACTAAGACAGCAACTTTTTGCGTACAGACATATCAAATGCTAATAAATCATTATGCAGTGTAACAGGCCTAACTTTTTTTTTAGATATTCAATGTACTTTCAAAACTTCACATTATCATGAAATCTCATGCTGCTCTTTAACGTGTCTCTGTTTATTTATCAATCTATTTATTTATTTATTTACTTTTTATCACAGAAAGACCCAAAAGGATGGAACTTTAGAAGCAAAGGAACAATCTATTGTAATTCATGATCTGGTATACCTATTATCAGCAGTACACTTAATGGAACAGGCCAGCATCTATGCTGCAGTCTAAGTTAATCTCCTGCTTTTGTGATTGAGAGCTCTTTTTCTCAAACAAAGGAAAAAGCATTAAGGTAAAATATGCCCAAAGGTCCATTTACTGCATATAAAAATTAACCAGGACCCTTTTCTCACACATGGGAATGTACATGCTATTAAATTCAGAACAATGAAAGTGACTGCTTGTGTACTGACAGCAAAGTGACACCTGTATTTAGGGGATAATATCTTTCTCATTGTTAGACTAAAGCTTTAACAGCCACGACTTTTTTTTTATTATTTTTTGACAAAATATTCTTCATGGTTTGCATATGTGTTTTGGTCTTAATGCATGTTCTTCTCAGGGAAATTTTCTACAGCTCAAAAGAATGTGTCAAAACTGGGTAAATTTATAGAGTTCTAATGTACAAATGCTTTATGGACTAGACTATTTACTGATATCCAGAGGAGATGTAGAAGTGCCACAGAAACAGAATCTCCACACACCATGTTCCACTCATACATCAGTGTCATTATAAGTAGGTATCGGGCCTCTTACTACTGTGTAAGCTGGAGCTGGACCCTTCTCTGGAGACAGTTGCCTACGCTGGAGAAAAAGACTGAGCAGGAGACAGACTGGCATTTTGGCAATGACAGAACTGTTGAACTAAACCCTCATTCTGTCTTTTATGTTCCTCTATTCTTACTACACATAAAGATACAAGTTGGGGAATACAAAAATTGTGGAACACCTATTAAGTAGCGTTCACAAAGAAAATATATAATAAACAATAGACTGAAACAACAATATGAACAGAATTAGAAAACTTCAGGACAAATCTCCTTACTCAAGTTCTGATCAAATGGAACTTGCTTGAAAACCAGTCTCTGCCCAGTAATGCATTAAGAAGCACTCTTTGCACCTATGTCTTTCTTCCAGGACGTCTGTATGCTATAGTCAAGCTATAGTATGCTTGCCACTGGTATTTTCCAAGCACAAGTATATTCCAGCCCCTGAAAAACCATAGATTTCACAAAACTGTTATGTAATGGATAGTCTGAAAAGAACACTAGTTGTTGGATGTGAGGAGAGATTTAGATTAGATGTCAGGGGAAAATTTTTCATTAAGAGGCTGGTGAGTTGCTGGAACAGGTTGCTAGAGAGGTCATGGATACCCCATCCCTAGAGGTGTTCAAGGTTCGGATGGGGACCTGGGCAACCTGATCTGGTGCCTGCTTTACTGGTTGGCAACCCTGCCAAAGTAAGAGGGGTTGGAACTAGATGATGTTTGAGGTCCTGAGCCATTCTATGATTCTATGATTATGATTATACTGGGCATTTTTCAGGGACAGATTTTCCCATCTTTTAGTCTATATCTTAGCAGCTAGCATGAGAGATGGAGGTTATTTTTGTTTCCTTCTGCATCTAAAAAACTTCATCGTGATCTCATACTTCAGTAATGTCAATTACTTGAAGCCTATGATTCAGCCCTATACCACCTTCCAGGGCAGTTATCAGGAAGGGAATTGAAAAACTAAACAAAAAAAATTAATAGAATAAAATATAACAATAAATAAGTAAATTTAAGAAAGTAGAAGATTTTAGATTCTTTTCTACTTCGTGAATCTTTAAACTTTCATCTTATTTCTCCAGTATTTCTCTGTGGCTATGACTTAGACATTCAGTCTTCATAAAAGCCGGAAGCCAAGGTTCCTGCTTTAATCATTTCTGAAGTCAGAAGTTCGAAAGTGGAGTCAAGAATTACTAAAGTCATTCTGGGAAAAAAAAAAAAAAAAAGCAACAACAACAACAAAAACCACCACACACAAACAAAAAAAACCCATGATCATTGATTTCTTTTTTTTTTTTTATTCCAGCACAAGTTTTATATGAAACTGCTTTTTCATTTATGGGAAAATATATCATTTTTCCTGATATTTCACACACACATAATTAGATTTGTCCAGGAGTTTACTGATTAAACTGATCCATCAAACTCAAACCATTCCAGTAGCATATGTGTTCACGTCTTCATTCAAAATGGATTCTTAGCTTCAGAACAGAACAGATATTCTGGTGAAAAGGCATCTTTGCCAACACAGAGCACAGACCAGAAGAAAGAGTCCTTCCTTATCTCTCATCTGAAAGACTAGGCTTCTACTAAGGACAAGAGACCTGATGCTACATTTTATGCAAATGTTTAAAGCCTCATCTTCAATGAATGAGGTAGTTTCTCTCTTTCTGCAGTAACTCCTCCGACACTTTTGAAATACAGAAAAAAAAAAGAAAAAAATAATTAAAAAAAGAGCTTTCAAAAATATTCATAATTTCCTTGTAAAATCAAGAACAATGACACTTTCCAGAACAATTAGACTTTTCCTTTTGGCGGTGAGGTACTCTGAATTAAGTCAGTCAATTCAAATCTTTCTCAAAATTTCTATTTAAGCAGGGGAGCTTCTCAGTCAGATTTCTTAACTACTGTGAAGACGGACGGAGGACAGAAAAGCTAATTGTGATGTCATAAGACAACACATAAGGAAGTCACAATTTCACAGTAATCTTTAACATCTGGAGCATGGAAATTATTACAAAAATCTTCATTATACTGGTGAGGTCTCAGAACCCAGGGATTTCCACTAAAGCATATTTTTAAAATGAAAGTTGCACTGGGGGTTGTAGAATTGCAAGCATCTACAGTTCTTAAAATTTACAGTTGATTACATAAAGAAAAATACATATAGATCAGGTTTAAGCAGCTGTTTTTTTTTTTTTTAATCTGACAAAAATTATCTTAGGCAATATTTAATACACCGTTATAAAATCTGCTTGTTCCCAGTCAAGTAACTCAAGTTTCACCCAGGCTAGTGAGTAAAGTAGAAAGAAATCTGATTCAAACCTAGAGACAGGTGAGTCAATTTTTTTATTGACTCAGCTTAATAAAATTTCATGACTATATGGTATATCAGTAAGGCATTGTTCCAGCATCAGTCTCAGGATACAGGCAAGTTAGTGGGACTTTTTGAGTTGATATCCACTAGTATTTACTATTAAAATTATAAAGCTGTATTTATCAAATGTAGGCTGAATCTAGGACGCGTTTCAAATAGAAGCATGGTGTTGTTCAGAAGAAAAACACACCTTGCTGTGAAAATCTCTTTTCTGCCTGTACTTTGTTATTAAGTTAGCAGGCCACATGCATTTCCTTTAGACAAAAACACATACGAGCTAGCAGAGCAGCATGCACGTACAAAAATCTGGGCTGCGTAACAGGGGAAGAAGATGTGCAAGAATGGAGCACGGTACAGAAAAAAACAAAATAAAAATTAAAAAAAAAAAAAAACCGCTTCTCATCGCCGGGCACCCTGAGGCGCACCCACACATCTCGGGCAAAGCCGGGTGGGTGCCGATTCCCCGTGCTCCCCCCCAGCACACCTGCCAGCCGTGCCAGCGGACAGCGGGATCGGGGAATTAGTTCTGCCTGCCTCGGGAGGCCGGCCCCGCCGCGCCGCTTCTATTCAGATGTCCCTCTGCCGCTCGAGCTCGACTGGAACCATTTAGTACCCGTATTGTTATGCGTTTATTTGTTTCCTTCTACTCAAGCACATGTTAGAAAAGGCGACCCCCCAGTAATCTTTTTTTTTTTTTTTTTTTTGCCCCCTTTCACATGACTAAGCGATTATCTTCTTCCTAATCAAAGAGATGAAAATAGTTTATTAATAAAAGTTACCCTTCAGGAAGATTAGAAATGAATGATTAGTAAAATATACCCAATTTTACTTATAGACCCCCCTCACAGACAGGCATCTGTGAATGGCAGGGATGCCAGAATAGTGGTGGGGACTCGGGCATCTGGAAGCTGTTTGCGATATGGATTAGAAGTCGGGCTGCACACAGATACTGCCTGCAGTCACAAAAGCCTGCTCTGTGGAGGGGGAAAAAAAATGTTGCTTGTTTACAGTGCTACTTTTTCCCTCTCCTTGTTATTTGTTTTATTTCTTCCCTTGCTCCCCTCTCCTCGCACCGTTCACGCGCGATGATGTCTGGGTAGATAGGCCAGATGCTGGGGCTTGTTAACCGTACCCTCCACGTCGAGGAAAAGGGGAGAAGAGGACGGGAGCTGGGCAGACAACACCGCATTGTGCACCAGAGCCGTGAGTTGCCTGCGGGCTGTTGCCAAGGCACGCCGGCCGCAGCGGGGAAACAGCCCCGGCCCGCGGGGCTCGGGCAGAGCGGAGCAGCGACACGCGTGTCGCCAGCCGGTACCGCATCCGCGAGCGCACGCAAAATAGGTGGATCGCAGGCACACGAACAGTTGCTACGGGTTTCATAAGGAAAAGATTTGAAACCTTAGGTTTGGAAAATTTGGTAGTTTCCACGCAAACCTGGTTTTACCAGCACGAGTCTGAGATAGCTGTGCTGTTTACAGGTGTGCAAAGCAGATCATCACGAAATGGTTTCAAACCTGGTAGATATTCTTGTGAGTAGTTCTATCATAGTTATCTCATAAGAGTGAAGATTAAATGCATACTACTTTTTCATCCTTCTGAAGACAGACTTTTCTGTGTGTTTCTACCTATTAGGTCAAATTTTTATGCTCAAGATTCAAATAATAACCCAAACCGTTAAAACGGTTCATACTTTATATGCATACATAAGACTTAAACTAGCTCAGTAATGTACGCCTCTCACCTGACTTTGTGAGCATGTACATGTTCAGTGCAATGGACCTTCAATATGTCCAGTCCCTCTAAACTCAGACAAATAAAATCTAAACTATAAACCTCTTCAAAAGAAAAAAAAATTCTCAGGGGACTTTTAAAAACAAAAATATTAGTTTAAACTCTGTTCCTTTCAAATCCAAATTGATGAGCTGTGTTTCAAAGGGAAGTGTTCTTCCCTTTAATGTTTCCACACAGAAGAAACTGCATTTTTAAATAAGAGATAATCTTGAACTTAGTTTTTTTTTTAGCAGCAGTGTAATCAAGCATTAAGCTGCCTCAAAAATTCAACCTCTACTGGAAACTTCTTTGAAAGAAGTGCACTTTTTTTCTAAGTCAAATATAATTTTGTATGGGTATCCTTCTGAAACTCTCAGCATTTTGGATTATTAGAGAAAGCAAAAAGGGAAATTATTTGTAAGACAGTACTACAAAATCATTCAAACTTCTCCACACAATTGCAATTACAGCACTAATATGGCAACACTGTACTATTCTTACCACAGTTAATAAAGGAGACTACTACAGTAAATCCAGAATTCTAAGATTTAAACTCATAATATTGTATATTCATTTTAAACCTGCTGAATTGTAATAGATATGTATTTTAAGCCTCTTAAGTGCTTATATGCTAGCTTTATAGGAAATCTCTTCTTTTAGATAAGGAACTGTAGACAAAAACATTCCGTGTAAACAACATTCTTGATGTCATTAGTGAACACTGTTTTACAGGAAGAAAAATAACAAAAAAATATAGATATTTGCTTTCACCAAACGTATTGGTAAACAAGACCAATATTACAGAGGTTTCCATGGGATGGATTTAAGATGATTCCATGACAAACAAGTAAAGTGGATTTCGCCAGTCACTGCTCACTACTGTCAGCAAAGGTTTTAAATAAAGTGGTAGTACATAGCTACTAATGCAAGCCCTCTTGAAATAAAAAATCACAACACATTTTAAACACATCTAAAAATGTGAAATAATTTTCTTTTATAGTCTCAATACTCTATTGCATCTTCCTAGATAGAGACATTGTACATACCATGTATTAATGGAAAGTGGCAGCTCTCTTCCCTTCAGCAGAACAAACTCACTTTCTTTGCTGTCTGCAAATTTATACTTCTCCTTAAAATGGAAGCAAGATGAAATAGTGCCCTGCTAGCGCCATACTGTCAGACTGCTACAACAGATAGTTTCATAGCTGAAGTAAAAAAGAAAATGTTATCTCAGTAGGTCGCTGTTCAGGTTACTGTGAGGAGTCTTAGGGGGAGGGAGAAAGTTGAGTTTTTCGATGGTGCTGTTACATCATGGTGGCATTATCATTAAAGTACACCTCTGTTCCACATAGAACACAAGACAAATAGTGAGGTTTGCAAATCATAAATTTATAATAGTCACAATAATTTGGACACCTTTGATAATCCAGTCTATTCGGCCTTCTCTGCATTCAACATGTACATGAAGGGAATTCCCATAAACATCATTTTTGCAAGAACAACTTTTAACTAAAGAATGTGCAATTTTTTTTCTAAGGCATATTTATTTATAAAAAAAATTTGAAATAACAGAATATAACATTAGCTATAAAAAACACGTTAAGATTTCATTTGAAGATTTTTTTTTACAGAACTGATAGAATATTTTAGGATGAGATGTATTTTTTCAAGGAGCATTTGCTTTACAGTTCTTGTGATTATTAAGTGATGTGATATGACAACATAAACATTTTCAGGTATGTACCAATAAAGTAATTTTCAAAGTTGACTGTATTATCTGGAAATACTTACTGCTCTTTGGTGCCATCTATCTGAGCATTTACAGAATATAGAAAGTAAGAAATACACCAAATTTATACTTTTTTAAATGGAGATTCTAAATAGAGTATATATAAGACTTGGTGTGGTATGCAGTCAATTTAGCAAACTTTTTTTTTAATTCTCTGTTGAACATTTCATATATACTATGGAATTTTGGAATTGATATACATGGAGTTACTTGAACATGGTTGGAGATACCGAAATGAATGCATAATTTCAATTCAACCATATGCAATTAATTTATACAATTTTTACAGACACTGAAGAAACCAGTTTTATGTTTTTTTGTGTAGTAGATGGAGCATGTTTTTGTAGTTTGAACTGTGTAAAGCAAAGAAGCTACAACTTTGTCAAACAATTATTAAGTGAATGATGTTTAAATATCAGTTGAAGATGCGAATGGAAATCTGTGGCCTAATAGAGGAAACATAGCATTACTGTGAATCAGAAAATGCAAAAGTTGTATAGCAAGACAAGTTCATGAAACAAATAAACCACTGCTTCTTTATTTATTGCTCAAAAGTTGTTCACATTTTCAAAAAATTAAGAAACTGATTTTTCTTTCATCGTTGCACAGAGTGTTTTATATATTTAATCAAATTCTCAAACAACACCAAGAGAGCCCAACAAAATGTTGACAGTGTGAGGATGGCTGAAAAAGCAGGTGTCTGAGCACCATATGCTATAATGGGTCTCAGCCTCCTTCTCCATGCAGGGATATATTTAACTAAACAAATCTGTAGTGTCAGTGATGAAAGAAGAGGGAAAGGGAAAACTGGGAAGGGAATGGAAGGGAATCCAAAATCAGTTTTGTTTTCTTTTTAAATAAGGTTAAAAAACATATCATGATATCATTTGTGTCCATAAGTACTTACGATGTATGTACATGCATAACTGAATCTAAGTAGTATGCATTCAAGAACTTTATTTTAGTTAAATCTTTACACTGTTTTGTCTGGAGCATTGTAGTTTCTGTTCACAGGGAGTATGAAGGAATATGTTAAGAGGTACACACCTTACTGTTTGTGGTTGATGTGAGTCCTCTTGTTTTTGTGTATGCTGATAAAAGAGATTAACCCTTATTCCTCTTTCTCTCCTCATCCCATTATCACATAGGATAAAGAATACCACTACCCTTCAAAATTATTTTTTGGACTACAAGCAACAAGGTATTTAAATTGTACCATTTGTATTGCCTAACATTAGTTAGCACACTCCAAGAGCTTTTCTATTTCAAATGCTAAAATCTTTCACTACATATCCGAACACAATTTTATTCATAAAAACATCAAATTATCTACAGTGATATTGCTTTTTTAAGAAATACAAAATATAGATATTTTTCTAAGGAAAGCTTATTCTCTACTTATTCTGCATTGTGAGGTGTAATGCAGCTATGGTGCCTGTGGCTAGCTTTTTGTTCTTGGCAACAATTGTAGATTTGAACTCAATTCCAACTTTAGCTTTGTGGGTTATTTTTGCTTGTTTGTTTTGTTTTTAATTACAATGTTTAATTTTTGAACAAGAATCACTTCAGAGAATCTTTTTTTCCTACATTATTTTATGTACTTTTAATCTAGTTTTAATTTAAAGACAAAAATTAACATAGTACATTATAGTTTTGCTTGCCTGTGGTATTCCTTCCACTGAAAAATTCTAAGACAAAAAGCCCAATAAAAAGTGACAAGAAAAAGGCAGAATGTAGAAGTAACATAAGTGCTTACCCTATTTCGGGTATCTTTTCAAGACTGTCTGTGTGGATGCCTAATGAGAATCTCTGCTTTCAAGTGAAGAAACAAGGCTTGCTACTATTTATTGTTAACTTTCACTCAACATCAAAAATTTGTCCTTCTGGTTTCTGAAGTGGGAGATAACATATTCAATTGGAATAAAATAACCACAAGTCCCAAGTTTTTAACTACATATGAAACAAAGGAGATACCAGAAGAGAAACCAAACTACCAATCTCCTAGTGCTGAAGTATAAATAATACGTGAACTTTGTTATTAAATATGTATAAACATAATTTACAAAGCAAGACAACTGACAAATAGGCCATCCCCAACATGCTGCAGGGCTGGTGCACACTGGCATGCCACCTCATCCCGTGGTGTGGAGCAATGTAATGATGGGGCTGTGTCACTCGAGCTGGATGACAGCTGATTCTCCGCAGACTGCGCTGTCAGAGAATCACAGACTTCCCCATGTACGAACAAAATTAACTTCTGTTAGTCTGACATTTTCTGCAATCAATACTCACAGGGTCCTTGTCTCTAGGATCAAAATTCATAAATCAAAAGCAGAAAGCATGAAATAAGGTATTTGATAAATCCATTAACTGAAGTGGAAGTGTACTTCTGTCACTCTTCGAAGACTACAGTAGTGCTGGCATAAGGGGGAGAAATCTAAACGTGTTAAATGAAGCACTGGGTTGTGTTTGTTTGAATATAGGGCTCAATTGGATGCATCAACGGGTTTCACTCCTTCAGAGAAGAGAAACTTGCTTCCCTGGGCCCACAACCATGCCTGGAGGCAGAAAATCACCCACCAACCATTCCTACTGAATAGAATTTCAAATTGAGAACAAATTTTCTGAACATAAAATTGCATCTAAAAACTAAAGAATGTTTTGATTTCACCAAAGATGCACAGACTTAATTTCAGTGTTTTTAAAAGTTTTAAAGAATTTCAAAACACTGATAAGCACTAAGAAGACTTTGGTTAGGCACAGAAGACCTGTCATACAAGCCCACTGAAAGGAGAGTGGTTACTACTTAGTATCATTGGGTATCCAAGAATCCCTAAAATAGTAGTCCTTGCAGTTTACCCAGTGTATGCAAGTTTAATTGACAGAGGTTTGCCCACTACTGGCTGAGATGACTCCAAAAGGCAGTGGAGCAGCGCATGCCCTCCTTCCCATCCAAACACATGGAGCCCTCACTGTGCATAAGTGCTGCAACCTGAAATTTAGGACGCTGACTAGCTCTTCCATCCAGGGCAGATAAGGTAGTAGTAGTTAAACTACCTTTTCAGTGAATTTCCTTCTTTTTTTTTCTATGAGTACTATGCTCTGCATTTGCTATTACTTTTATGTATGTAACAAATGCTAAGATTTCAAGTTAATTCAGCATTATTTTGGAAAATAACAGTGAATTTTTGTATGGCCATTCATCTTTGTCCCATGTGATTTCCTTCCAAAGTTACTGTATTTGATCTGTTTGGATTTTGAAATGGAAGCTGAAGGAATAGTATGTAGTTGACATTTTCTGAACTGTAAAATTTTCTGTAGTCTCAATTTATAAATTGAAATTCATTTTCTTTTTATCTCATGGCTATGCTCACAAGTTATAAGTAGGAAAAGGATCATTTAAATAGCAAAGGTGATGATAAAAAATGCAAACAAGTAAGTCTTCAGGGGGTAGATTTACCCATTTCTTAGCTGAAAATTGTGAAAGAAGCTACTAGTAGGCCAAGAAATCACAAATTAATATGTGGTTCTTACTGTTATGAAATATTTTACTATAGCTTCCTCCTGAAGCATTTTTAATGGAATGAAGACACAGATCTTAAAATTCTTATTAAGTTACAATAAGATTGTAATAGTGAGTCCACTCTTTCTGCAGGTTAAGTGTACTGGAACACAGGGCCATGTTCACATCTAATGTATACATGTTCTCATCTCTTTAAGTCAAAGTAAACCTTCAGCAGGTAAAAATGTATCCCTGTATTTTTCATATTTTGAAAATACATTACAAAGATTTCTACCTGTATTTTTGGCATAAAATTCATGATAAATGCTTAGATTTCAACACAAATAGCATTATGTCAACAGAACTTTCAATAAAATTATGAAGAATTTATCATAGTTGTGTTTGCTGCAATTGAACATAGTGAAACTAGCTTCATGAGCAAATTGTCTAATTGCAAAATTTTGTAACTATTTTGTGATATAAAAGATAGGAACAAAACATGGCTTTAACTAGAATATTTTTTATATAACATCAAATATAATGACAATATATTTTCCTTATTTCATACTGCAAAATGAAGATCAGTCAACTGATTTTTCATGTAACAGTCTTTCTTGAGCATTGCCACTACTTAAAACTGTGCTAACAATGCACTTATTTCATAGTTCTGGATATTTTGTGAGCAGTATTTTCAGCACATCTTATTCTATATTTAGTCATGACCTATCAACAAATAGTTTGACTTTGCTTTCCTCTAATTACAAGCTTGCCAATAATTAGAGCAGTTTTTTCTATACAGATCTTCTGTCTTCTAAATCTGTCAATGGTTGTGATTTTCTAAGAGCCTGAATGTACTGTAGTAGACCAATGATAAAGATTTCTTTTTGCTGTTCTGTGCATTCAATAAAGTTTTTCCTCTATTACTTCAACAATTCTGTCATTTTCTTTTCTTCTCTAAACAATACTGCCCCCCCTTGAGAAGATCTGTTTTAACAGAACAGAAGTTTGCAATTACCTTTAGAGAATAAAATTATTGAACACATCTATCTTTCCTGACTGTCTAGGTGAAGAGAAACAAAAGATTTTTATTAATAGTCACATTATAACCTTTCTTATAGAACAATTCTAAAACTAAAAAATTACTAATAACACCAAGCTTCTGATATTTCCTATTACACAAAATATTAACATTTTATCCACTGTTGCTTTTTTCATCATTCAGAAATTCTTAGATGTAAGCTTATTGGAGAAAAAAAATTTAGAGTCTTGTTACAAGCAATGCAACTCTACTTCTCCATTTGCTCCATTTTGGGGAGCATTTTCATCATTATCTCAGGAATACTCTGATTCCTGATGCAGCATCTTCTCTTGTAGCTGGGAGGCTACACAGATGCATCCTCGGTGGCTTCACCAGTGTCAGGATCCCTTTCCCTTTGAACAGTCAGCTGGATTCTTGATCTGCCAGATGGCAGATGGCTAGTAGAGTGAGAGTCCTGGGAAGATGAACCAGCAGGCAGCTCAGCTAGAAAGACAGCAAGCCAAATAATGCCTGTTTTTGTTTTCTCATAACTTCTCTGTTAGCAAAAGGCAGCTTTTTCTGCAGGAGGGAATCAGCTTATTTCAGTAGCTGCTACTGAAAACTGAGTCCAGTATTTCTGTAAGTGCTTTCACTTACTAAAACACAAACTTCAGTAAGTCCACTCTCATGATAAGGGAAATAACCTCTTAACACAGCAAGCATAATTGGGGATTGGAAACATACACTGAGATTTCCTGAACCGGAACCATTGACTGATCCACACTTCTGAAGTGGGGTGAAAAGCTGCATCTCCAGAAGAGTAAATATACAGTCAGAAATAGGGTAGAAAGAAGAAACTGTTCACAATTTGCTGGGGTTTTTTTTCCTTGCTTCTGTGCTTACTTCTCACTAAAGTCAAACCATGAGAAAACTCCCTTCCCTTTGATCATTCACTTGATCTGGATGCCAGACACTGACGCATAGGGACCATAAGACTTCAAGTGGCATTCAGAATATCTTCATGTCTTCACCTCTGAAGATCCCATTCAGTAAATAAATGAAAAAGAATACTCAATAATAATCTTATAATTTAACAGGCAGATCCCTTGCATCATATCTGCCCGGAGAAGTCTGCCTTCTGCCCAGCACATTCATTTTGGTCTTCAATCCTTTCTGTTTTACTGAAGATGTCATCTACCATTACTTTAGTTCCTGAAAGCCAAGAATCATTGGATAATAACTTACACCTTCATCTCTCCTTTTGGATTCAATGCCCACTATTTAAAAAAAAAAAAATGTTGGCAATACACCACTGGTATTCTGAGTCCACAGGGGCACAAAACACTATAAAGAGAATATGCTTCAAGTGGATATGTTTCAGCTTTTGACTTAGAATTTCTCAAATTTTAAAAATGTTTGTTTGTTTCTTGCAAGAACTACATCTTTGCAGTGTATTCTTTTTCGGTTATTTTGTTTTGTGTTTTTTTGTTTTTGTTTTTGTTTTTCAACATTCATATAAACACTATATCGTGTAAGCTTTTAGGCAGTTTTCAGTAGAAAAAGAGATTGGGAAGTTGTTGCTAATATTTTCCAGTTCAAGCTGGAAATATTCTATGTTTGGCATGTTAAATTCAAAAATCTTCCATTATAAACTTACTACTGCATTGGAAAGGATATGAAATCTATGAAGAATCATAATTTGCCCTGGAATTAAAGAACATAATCAATTATACTACTTATAAGTGGGATTCCTTTTTCTATTTTATAAGCTTTTTATGCCCATTGAAGAATATTAGATGTTGCTACAAATAGGCATCTACAAACTAGATATTTGCAAGTATCTTGAAGTTTGTTCAATAAAAACTGAATTCCTGCAAGAGGAAAGATCAATTCAAAGATCTTGAACTACTGAAATACAAGAACTGACTAATGCAAGCTTCCCATTGTTAACAGAAGTTCTTTTTCTTTTCAGTAGAAAAAAAAAAAACTAAAATATAATGACAGGTGAAGTGTGAATCATGGCTTTTTTATTTCTTTACAGCAGCAAAATAAGATTACACTGAGAAACCTAGTAGTCAGTTTTCATTATAAATACCTTAATTTTTCCATAAAATTTTCAGTTAAAACTTTGATTCTAGTAACATATGCTACCTACTTCAAGTAAACATTCTTTCCCTCTCAAAAGGGAGAAGTTAAGTTCCTTTTTTATTTGAGGGTATATCTAGTAGCATGTGCTGATTATATAGGCTATAACAAATCCCTTATGTGGAATTACAATACTAATTTTCTTTAAATTCTAAAAACTGTATGGTATTGAAAAGCAATTTACCACTACTAAACATAGGCTTCCAATAGAATTATCTGTAAGAATTTCAAAAAATTTTCTACTTGGCAGCAGCAGTCACTAATATATAAGCACACCCTCTATTTTCCTATATGGATTTATCTATTGCATGAAGGATAAAAGATTGACAAGATAGATGGTTACAAACTATGTGGATGCTGAAGACTTTGTAAAAGTGAGGTGGAAAAAAGGAGAGAGAATCTTGCAGACACTATTACAGAAGAGCTCCAGTAGTTTGACCATTTGTCACTGAAAAGCAGCAAGGAGATTAATTAGGGGGGTGAGAGTATTCATGATGGACACAGCTGTTCTGAAAGCATGCAAGCAGGTCAATACTCTTTGCTAGACTTTTGGTTTCTAATCTGAAACAAAGGAACAAAGGTAAAATATGATCAGCAGCAGTATTCCTTAGTTAAAGCACATGAGTTATATGAACACCAATGCCGAGGTATCTAGTCATCTAATGCAAGACTGCTTTGTTCTCTTGTAAGTATACAAGTTATACTGCATTATGACTTTTGAGTAGTTGGCCGTTTCACGAAGACTGTTAATAATTACATCCAGAAACTTCAGCACAGAAGGTTCCACACGAATGTGCACAAGAACTTCTTTACAGTGAGGGTGACGGAGCACTGGCACAGGTTGCACAGGGGGGTTGTGGAATCTCCTTCTCTGGAGATATTCAAGACCCTCCTGGACACCTACCTATGTGACCTGGTGTAGGGAACCTGCTTTGGCAGGGGGGTTGGACTCAATGATCTCTTGAGGTCCCTTCCAACCCCTATGATTCTATGATCTTATGAATATCTTAAGACTATGTTAATTACTTAAATGTCCATGGTGAAATAACACAGGCATCTCTTAATTTTCTTTACTTGCATAGGAATAGGTTTTCAAAAGCAAAAATGAAGAAAAGAGTTGCAACGTTCCACAACCAAAACAGAGATTCAAGGCTAATACAGATCTCTCTCTGAAAGCATGCCATCCTCACAAAGCAATTTTGGAGGCAGCAGAGCTCTATGGAAGTTCCAGGATCTTTCAAAAGCTTCCTTTCCCATCTGCGCCAACCATGCTCCAGCAAATGGCTTACAAGACATGGCAGAAGTAATGATCAGTTATGTTTACAATTTTAGTGGAAATAAGAAACCACAAACTGTACACAAGCTAAAGTATATGTAGGTAATATGACTACTGGTTCTTGCCTTCTTCAAAACCTAAAATGATCAGCAACTAAGTTCAATGAAAGAATGAAAAGATTATAATGATAAGATATTTTAATCTAACAAGAAAAAAATTGATAGATTATGCAAAATAGATTTAGCTTTTGCAAGCATCTAAACTCATTTCTTGTTTCATTCTTGGGTGGAAGCTGAAAGGTGGGAAGTTGGTAGAACATGAGAACTTGACTTCAATGTCTCCATAACACTGTCTCCCATAATATCCTTGTAATGAACTTAGAAATTGTGAGATAGATGAGTGGACAGTGAAGTGAATTGATAGCTGTAAGAGCTCAGAAGGTTGTAACCAGTGTAAACAGTGTACTTGGAGGCCTTATGTAGTGGTGTTCCCTACGGGTTGATACAGGGTCTGGTCATAATCAGCAACCTGAAGGGCCAGACTCCACCCTCAGCAAATTTGCTGATGATACAAAGTTGAGAGGAGTGACTGATACACTGGAAGGCTGTGCTGCCATTCAACAATATATAGACAAACTAGAGAGTTGGGCAGAGAGAAACCTGATGAGGTTCAACAACAGCAAGTATAGTCTTGCACCTGGCAGGAAATAAGCATGTGCATCAGTGTGGGTTCAGTGCTAACCAGCTGGAGATGAGCTCTTCAGAGAGAACATGGGAAAGGGAAGGGGGAATGGAAGGGGGAAGGGAAGGGAAGGGGGAAGGGAAAGGGAAAGGGGAAGGGGAAGGGGAAGGGGAAGGGGAAGGGGAAGGGGAAGGGGAAGGGGAAGGGGAAGGGGAAGGGGAAGGGGAAGGGGAAGGGGAAGGGAAAGGGAAAGGGGAAGGGGAAGGGGAAGGGGAAGGGGAAAGGAAGGGGAAGGGGAAGGGGAAGGGGAAGGGGAAGGGGAAGGGGAAGGGGAAGGGGAAGGGGAAGGGGAAGGGGAAGGGGAAGGGGAAGGGGAAGGGGAAGGGGAAGGGGAAAGGAAGGGGAAGGGGAAGGGGAAGGGGAAGGGGAAGGGGAAGGGGAAGGGGAAGGGGAAGGGGAAGGGAAGGGGAAGGGAAGGGAAGGGAAGGGAAGGGAAGGGAAGGGAAGGGAAGGGAAGGGAAGGGAAGGGAAGGGAAGGGAAGGGAAGGGAAGGGAAGGGAAGGGAAGGGAAGGGAAGGGAAGGGAAGGGAAGGGAAGGGAAGGGAAGGGAAGGGAAGGGAAGGGAAGGGAAGGGAAGGGAAGGGAAGGGAAGGGAAGGGAAGGGAAGGGAAGGGAAGGGAAGGGAAGGGAAGGGAAGAAGGAAACAGAGGGGAGGGAAGGGAAGGGGAAAGAGAAAGGGAAAGGGAAAGGGAAAGGGAAAGGGAAAGGGAAAGGGAAAGGGAAAGGGAAAGGGAAAGGGAAAGGGAAAGGGAAAGGGAAAGGGAAAGGGAAAGGGAAAGGGAAAGGGAAAGAAAGGAAAAGGCTGACCAACATAGAAATAAGCAAAGAAGGGAGAAATCCCACCTGTCAGTAAAGCTCCTGCTAAAAGTTACCTCAAAATGATGATCTTGCTTGCAATATGACAGCATTTCTGAGCCCTTATTTACAGCTGGATGTTGTTGTTCTGTGATTGCCAGGATGTATGTCCAGAGTGCTGAGTTTCAAGGATTTTTCTGCCTTTCAAGTGTGGACACAGAGTAGTGTAAGGCAACTTTGGAGTTCAAAAGAAAGCTAAGTGAAATGCATCTTACCTTATAACACCTTATTGCATACAAACCTAAGCTATGATTTACAGTAAGAAATGGAAATAAAATTATTCTTTCAAGATAATCATGTATTTCCCTTGCTGATGGCTATGGGGTGACATTCAGTTTTCTCCTTATGCTTATCTTAATAACTGTATGCTGACACAGTTTTTTCTCCTTGAAGTAATCTAATGTTCTGTTGGCTTTTTGCAATATGTTGTTGAAAATATATTTCAACTGATACCCCATGAACCACCTGAGCACATTTAAATGCCAACTACAGCATAACAAACACTGATTTCCTGCTAAGAGATGACAGAATAGCAGTAGCTACAATGTGTTATTGTACCATGGTGGCAGGCTGCCAATATGTTCATTCACATTTGTAATTTCTGTCACTTGTGTAAAAAAGTAATAATCATGTGTTATTAGAATGAAATATTTTGATAAAATCTTAAGTGTTTTTTTCAAGATGGTTGTAATATCTTTCTTGAAGTTCAGTAATACTCTATTACATGAACATTCAATAAAATTATATTAAATAAATACATTGCCATACATTAATCAGTAAGCTTTTTTCTATGTCAGGAAAGCAATTTATTGGTTATACACACACACAAAACCAACACCCTTCCCACATCAACTGTATGGTACTTCTCACTTTTTTGAGACACATCTTTTGCACAGAATGCAGAAAATAAGCACACACACACAAAAAAAGCAAATCTTATTTTGAGCCCTGACCACCATAGGTTTTTTAGAAAAGTGACAACTTTCAGTGCCTTTGAAGACCTATAACAATGTAATTGCTTAGAAAGGCTGATATTGTTACAGCTACTGCCCACATAATGAATGAGTGTGACACAAGATACTAGTGAAGTGCAAAACAAGGGGTTGTCAGCACAGTCCCCATGTTCTCTTTACAGGACAATTAGAGATGCTCTGCATTGTCAAAACACTTCTCAAGATTTATTTCATAAGTTTGAGCTAATCAATCTATGACTACAATTGGCAAAGGAGGAACTGGATTTTCTAAAATGTTTTTTAGTTAATTGGTTCATATTAGTCTGTATTTATTGGAATTCCATGGCAAATAGAGATAAAAATTAAAATTCAGGAACATTTTCTCTATGTGTTATTTCAAAAATTTCCATGCTTAATGGAGGAATTCAAACAGTATCCAAAAATATTCTGCATAGACATTATTTGCAAGAAAAGCAAGGATGTTTCTAATCTAGCTGTGCTTTCTTAGCTCCTACTGCACTATTGTACATAATGGTGTATGGTGTTTTCTTTATGCCAATCCACCATTTATCATTTGCGTCTGTCCCATAAGAAAGCTGAGGTTCAATACAGTATGCAATATGCATACTGTTCTGAAGCACAATTCATTTGCAGAGTTATTTCATTGTTATACATATAGTTAGATTAAATGTTAGTTAGTTAGTTGGTTTATACCTAGACTAAAAAAGCCTAGAAAACTTAAAACATCCACACTGTTCAAAATCTTAATTTTTCTTTACTGTAATGCCTATGGCTTTAATACATGCAGCCAAAAATATTGCTTTCTTATGATTTCTGAAAAAAAGACTTCTTTGCTAATCAAAAAGTATCTAAACATCTAAGAATCCTATTGTGTTTTTTACTCTCCAGTCTGTGGATGCGAAGGTCTGGAGCAGGAGTGGCTCCCCTTTGTGGTAACTTATGGAGACCCTGAACAGTGAATGAATATTAACTAACCATTTTCATGTTAATGATAATCAAGTCCAATGAAGGATTTCAATTAGTACAAATACTGAGAAGCCAAGTGTGGTTACATGTTTGGTGTATGGCTTTCCTTTTTTCTTTTCCCCACTATCATTAAAAGAACAAGTCAGAGATCAGTTCTAGCAATACTGCTTAAACAGCACAATTTCATTAAGACAGTTGCACCAGATTTACAGAAGAGTTATCTAGTTCCAGCTTTCATTCTCTAGTATGCTCAGTACTTTCCACACAAACAGTTTAAGAAGTTGTTTGGCACTTGGAGTTCAAATATATTACTTCTATGGGCATGACACAAGAACCACAATCACAATTAATGGCATGTCAATACGTTTTAAAGAAAAATATTGATGTCCAATAGGTAGTCAGGAACATACTAGATACTATGATCATCTTTCAATGAATGCCATCCATCTAAACTGAGTACACAGATTACATCAAACTTTTGGAGAACATGCAAGAAAAGTGTGGAGTAGTAGTGAGCTAAAGTTTATAGAATAAGCAAACATATATATTGCAGATACCTTTGGGAAATAGTTTCATGGTTGATAAAAATAGCAAAAAATCTCAGTGAATTTTCAAATTAGTTGAAATAGGAGGAGGAAAATGACAGGTCTTTTCAACTCAGAAGCACATTTTCCTCATTTTATACTGGAATGTGAAATATAGCCATGTTTCATTGTAGCATAAACACATATTCAACCTCAGCATTCTCCAGCAGGATTCAAAGGCACTTTTTGGTATCAAGGTTTCACAAATGAAGAAGAATACTTAATTAGATGTATCAAAATTTGTTTTAATTTGCAACTTGTGGTGACTGGACTTTAAAAACTTAGTTTTCTGGCTGAAGCTTTCACAAATGTGTTGGTTATTTCTATTAGTAGTATGAATGGTCAAGTCAACTAGTAGAAAAAAAAACCTCTTTAACTTAACTATGAAACAGAGTAAAAAATGCACTAGATATTCACAGATCCCAGAAAATGCCGTCCTGCACAGATACATACGTAAGGCTTCATTACCAGAGGAACACAAGAGATTCATGCAGTCCACTATTTGTATCTTTATTTCTCTCTGAAAATTTATCTGCAGATATGTCTCACTGTTTGGAGACTATCGGACTGTCATATTTACTTTTTCAAGAAACTGGTGAAGTGAACTGAAATTGAAAATACTGGAAGAAGAAATTGAAATACCAAATATAAGACAGGGAAAAGATTATAGCAGTTACATTAATCTCCTGGGGACAGCAGCCTTTTAACTTTCAAAATACTGAAGATGGTGAAAAGTCTTCTGCAAAGTTTACTATTTTCCTGGGATTATTAAAATTTGAATTTCTATGGAACTGAATTTGAATGCAAATAATTCTGATGATGAATATTTGTCTTCTGAAACATAAAACTCACTGTTATATATATTTCAAACATAGTTCAAGAAAATATTTTTATACTGTTCTATTGAAAAAGGGTCTGAAGATGTCTTAAAAGAAAAGAAAGAAATGAAACATCTACTCCATTCAGAAAATTAGTTTTATCCTCTACAAATTTCCCATCACTGAAAAAAAATCCCTTATTTCTTTCTTGAAAGACTTCATTAAAAATGAAGACTTTTGCCTCAAAGGGACAGGCAATGCTTCTCAATTTTAATATGTTAATTAATTGCCAGATTATAATTTCTATGGAATTAAAATTAAATTCCACATTAATATTGAATGAATTAACTAAGACTAATTTAATTGCAATGCACACCAATACATTTAATTATGATTGGTTGCTTATTTTTAAAAATGTTGCATAATAAATATTCTAATTTTCTGAGGATTGCTGTTGAAAGCTTTCATTTTGTTTTATTTTTATATCAGCTGAGAAAATAACTAAAGGGCTATTTCTCACCTCATCTGGATTGTTACTGATGGTCACTGCTCTTTAGAAATGCTGAAAATGTTCAGTGCTTTTTTAAGCAGTGTCAGATTCTCTATCTTCACTTTGTTGTAAAACTTGGCTAACCAACTTCACCAAAATTACAGACACATCTCTGGATGTGAATTTCCATGGAAGAAATTAAACAAAAGCCTTCAGTTCAGAATGAAAAATCCACTTCCTCTTTTGAGGGGGCACATGTATACTGGCAAAAACAAATAAAGAAATTTTGGAAGTAATTTTGGAAACTAAGTAAAACCTTGCACAGTGGCTTTGTTGAGAGAGAATCTGCAACTCTTTGTTATGTAACCTGCCTTCCTTAAACATTTCCCGTGTAAGATCTTATACCTCAGTTTCAGTAATATCTGCAGCTCTGTGTGTCAATTAATGTTATTTCACTAACAATCAGAGTGAAACTAGGATAACTTCACCAAGGAAATCACTTACTCCCTATAGAGAATGCTGCAGTATCTACCTTCAGTGGTTGAAGAGAAGTCATTAAAAGACTTTTCATGGCCGCCTCTCATTATTAATGCTTTGCTGGAAATTTTTTTGGCAGGTCTGCATTGTGGACAAGGTCTAAATTTTGCTGGAAATTTTTTTGGCAGGTCTACATTGTGGACATTGAGCACAAGTCTTATGAGGAGCGGCTGAGGGAGCTGGGATTGTTTAGTCTGGAGAAGAGGAGGCTCAGAGGAGACCTTATTGCACTCTACCACTTCCTGAAGGGGGGTTGTGGTGAGGAGGGGGTAGGCCTCTTCTCCCTGATAAGTAATGACAGGACGAGAGGGAATGGCCACAAGTTGCGCCAGGGAAGATTTAGATTAGACCTCAGGAAGCATTTCTTTTCTGAAAGAGTGGTCAGGCACTGGAATGGCCTGCCTAGGGAGGTGGTTGAGGCACCATCCCTAGCGCTGTTCAAGAAGCGTTTAGATGAGGTGCTAAAGGACTTAATTTAGTAGTTGGGTAGAGATAGTGATAGGAGGATGGTTGGACTAGATGATCTTATAGGTCCTTTCCAACCTTATGAACTTATGAACTTATGTGGTGTATGGTTTTTCACTGGTCTTACTGAAGGCTAAAAAGAAAATAAATCCAGATGTTTCCTGGGTCTATGATGTCCATCTTACTATTTGAGGGAAGAAGAAGGGAAAAGAATATTACAACTGAAGCCTTTACTACTGCTATTAAAGCAACTCACAGGATACTTGAAGACCAAACTGAAAGTATAGCTTTTCTAGGGCAATTTATAAATGGATGCAACTGTCAGTAAACACAAATATATTCCTGCTTATGTTATGAATGGTGTTTTTGTAAAGCAGCGTATCTATTCAAAGTATTCATTAGAATCATCACTACATAATTCTATAATAGTTGGTAATGACTATGAAGAATAGTAATAAATTATTCATTCACTAATTTTTTTACTGCCAGAGAAAGTTAGTCAGATATGATCTGACTACTTTTAAAAATTAAAAAGTTTGATTAGAAACTCTAAAAAGGTTGTTTGAATCCTCCAGCATATGTGAAATATACTTTCAAAAATATACTAAAAACATTCTGCTTTCTTGGTCCAATCTTTGCTTATCATAACTTCACTGAGGAAAATAAAGTTATGAATCATTATTTATTGATTGCCTTAAGAGCACTTCTTAGAGTGCAGTAGTATAGTGTGATCATATCTTTTACAAAAAGGGATAAGAAAATGCCTACCTCAGAATCTATCTTTATTATTTACGCAATGAAGTGTGTGGCCGCATAACGCTGTGCATATGAGAAGTAATATTATACCATCCTAACGTAGATTTAACTGCCATATAAACGAAGCTCATATTAAATTTACAAAGGTTACAAAACCATTAGCACTGATGGCTTTTAAGGAGTAACCATTCACCATGACTCATACTTTGTTCATTTGTGCCATTTGGAAATTAAGTATTCTTAATTGCTGTAATGCACCACAAGTTCCAACGCTTCTCAGCGACAGAGACACATAATTCCCTTGTAATTTGAGTAAAGTATTCTAATTGATTAATTGAGTTTTCTTGTAAGATTGCACAGGAGTTTTAGATGGAAGAAGGTTATCCTTGTTCCATGTAACATAAAAATGCTTGAATCTGCAACGTGAAGTAATGTTATCAGTGCTGGATGAAGCTACACAGCAATACAGTCTAAGTGAGATGACCATTTTTGCTGGCAACAAGTAGCTTGTACTTTACATCAAACAAGTACTGTGGGAGGTGAGATGAGATAAAAGCTTTTTTTAATGCCATTTAGTATTTGCTGTTATCCTTGTTCCTTGAGCTGCCTATCATTTATACAATCAATTTTTGTTTTGTTTTTGTTTCACTTGGTTGTAGTGCTTCTTACTGCATAAAAACATGAATCAGGAAAATCCTGACATAAACAAATGAATAAAATAATGTAAAGGAGATCCCTCAGTATAAAATAGACTGCAAAAATGGAGAAAGAATAAGTGAGAAATAAAGAGGGAAAGAGAGAAAAAATAGTATTCCACTGGAAAGAAATATGTATGAAGTTTATTTTTCCCCTAAAACATATTCTCCTTAATTAAGTTAGCAAAGCAAAATACTTTCAAGTCATGTCATCACAGGACTTAATGGACTTCAACCTAGGCTACCAGTGTGGTATCTCCAGAAGCTCCCTCACTATAAGGTCTTGTTGCCTAAGCCCATTCCATTCCAGCTGTTAAAAGGTAGGAGCTAAAAAACACACGTGTTCTAGAAAGAAACTGAGTATTTAATACTTTTTTGTAGGATTTTTCTTACTGGTTTTTGTCATTCTTTTTAGAAAAGGGATGGTTTGTCAGTCATGTTTCAGGTGACGTGTGTTAACATTTCAAGGATGCCACATTATAAACTTAGTGTTAGATGAAGTTAGTGATGTAAAAGTTAATGTAAAAGAATTGAGCTATGAGTAAAACTTTCAAAGACATTTCCATCAGTAAAATAATTACATATTTTGCCTGTGCTTTAGCCAAAATCTTCTGCTGCATTGAGTCTCAGAGTGGTACTTAATCAAAAGTGAAAGGATAAGCTTTTCCTTTTCCTGCATCCTCACAAGTCCAGGTCTATGATGAACCTTTCATTCCTCTCCCTTCAGTATTTCAATTAAGGATGTGGTGAAGACACTGGAAAATTCCTCCATATTTATTAATCCATTCTGTATGAGCAATTGTGTTTTAAAATTACTCAAAGCAGTATTATAAAATGATTGAGTTACTGGCCAAAACCAATATTTTCTTCATAAGGTATTCAAAGTGTAAAATGGATTTGGATTTTCTGGAAAGCATGCAGGACCCATTTATCAGGAGAGAGTTTGAGGAAGGTCATTGCAGAATTTGATTCTCAAAGTCCAACCATGGTAACAGGCCATTCAAATTAAAGGGGCACAATCAACTCTTGCTTTACTGCAGATGCTTAATTTTCTCTCCTTTTCTCTGTCTTCATTCTTGTTGCTTGCTTTTTGAATTTCTGTATTTGTGAAAAATACATGCTTCTCTCCCTCTGCATGGAGTTTATTCCTAACAATGCCTGCCTTTATGTCACACCAGCTCACAATTTGTATCACCCAATACACTAAGGGCCACAATTCATTTCAGTCATGGTTCAAAGCTATCCTGAAATAATCACAAAGTGACACTGTGAAATTACTGTAAAAAATTGTGCGGCAGTGTCATGACATTTTATAATTGAGATCTCGAGTACTCATAGCTATATCAAAGCCCATAAGGAAGAGGAGAAAAAATCGTATTTTGAGAGACATAGCAGCTTGAGATGTGCAAGCAAGATTGTATAAAGTCAGTCATGTAGAAAGTTATCGGATGTTCCAGTTTGTGCCCCCATGAAATTGGCACAAATCATCTGGATTTGACTTCAGGAAGGTGGTTAGGAGTAACATGAGAGAGTAAACTAGGAGGTAATGGCCACTCAATGACTTAACCTATGTCACAAGGCAACTAACATGTCAGCAAAGAATCAAATAAAGATGAATGAGCTTATCAGAAGATCATGTACTGCCTCATTGGGCCCAATTTAATTAACAGAAAAACTGTTCATATAGAAAGTTTCATAGAGCAATGACATACAGTAAGTGCTATAAAAGTAAATCAGAGCAGGACACAAACAGCATTACAGGCATCTGCTCAGGAATGTTTTCTCTCATAATACCGATGAAAAGCATGAGATGGCCAGAATCACTTGACAAAAAGTCCCTCCATACTGTCTGTGTACATCTGGTGGGTAAAGGGCTGAGTACACATGAAATTCAGTGGATCTGAAGCTGCAGTGTACAAACTAGCTACCTGATGAAAATGGGCATGTTCATAGTCAGTCTTCTTCTCCAGAGCTTTCTCTGACTGTGAACCAGGATTCCCTTGTTTAGAAAAAGAACTCCATCATGTCTTCTGAAGCATCTGCTATACAAAGTCACTTCCCTTGCATGAGAATACTTTTATCGTTAGGGAAAATAATTTGTTTTTAGTGAGTGAGGAACTGAAAAAATAAGCAAATTTAATGGCTTAGAAAAAAAAATAAATCTAGTGCACATAGAACGCTGAAAAACCAGACTTGTAAATAATTTACTGTTAAGAGGAGAGGCAAAAAGAAAGTGATGAGAAAGAAATAAAATGTAATATTAATCAGGTTTATTTAGCAAAGCAAAAAAAGCTAAGGTAGTGGCTTTTAATTTCTGGGTCATAAGTGCCAATTCAGTGTTCTTTCAGTTTGACAGTATTACTTTTGTATTCTGGATCACCATTTTTCACTGCAAGGCAACAGAGTCTTAAGTCTTTATTTGAGTAGGATCAGGTTTGTGTCAGAAGAGGCATTTCTCTCTACAGTTGTTGAATGTTAGCAGAAGGTATGAAATACTATTATAGTATCCCTAAATTGATAAAAAATGATCATTTGTAATGTAAAACGATAGCAGGGAAAACCTTTGCATTGAAGTAATGAGGACCTCTATGTATTGAAAATCCTGGCATATTCTATCTGAGTACCTTACTTTTCATTCCCGGGAGAAATTGCTGATATTAGGATAGGAGTTTGGAAATCCAGAGGCAAGCAAAATAAAGCATTCAGGCAATTTTATCTGTTATTTGGATTCCAGACATTTTTTTTTTTTGTTTTCTCACTTCTGTTAAACTCATCAGCTGGAGTAAAAGCTTCTCTCTGCAAATTATTCCTCTAAATAACAGTAGCAGAAGCAGTGGCAGCTCACATCTCACTTTTTAGTTAACATAGAAAGCAACCTTTAAGAGGTAGTAGTACGTGTTATTAATTTTCTCCACAATTGTCACGTTCTTTTATTTTGCCAGAGCAAGCAATATCACCATTTGTATAAGTACTCCATTCCCAATTGCACCTAAAATTTCCCAGGAGAACTGTTCTTCCTCTCTTCTTAGGCAAAGGAGAATATCACAGAGAATATCACAAATACATGTCACTGAGAAGTTCTGCAATAATTACAGATTAGAAGAAACTAATCAAAATAAATTTAAAAAAAGTAAGGTTCAAATTTTCTGTCAGTACCAAACACTCTTGTCCTGCTTGTCCAGAGGGAAGTAGCTGGGAACATTCTCCTCTGTAGCTCTGGTAGCAGATACCGGACACTTTTATCATCACATTCAGGACTAAATGAACCCTACCTTAACTTCTGCTGGAAACATGGAAGCTGAGTAGGAAACACTTCCAGAGCCTTTCATAACTATGGTTCAGTTCTCTTTTCGACCCACACAAGTGCTTCTATCCACTCCTTGTGGATCTTTTGATCTTGTGGTTAAAGGGAAAGTGTCACCTACAATTTCATCTTTAATTGTAAAACATCGTGTGTGTGTAAACTGCATTCAAACAGTAGTATTTTTAGCTGAGATTGATTTATCAAGAAACATGTTTGAGCCAGATTTTTGGTTGCCTGAACTTTTGCCCTACTCTTCATATGGCACAATGTGCACCTGTAGTCTAGTCAGAGCTTGGTGCGTAATTGTCAAACCAACAGTGGTTAAGAGGTGTAGCTTCACTACAGAGGAATTTATATTTATTCCAATTAGGAAATACTTCTTTTTTTGCATATTTGAACAGTGAAATGACAAGTTTCTTTCAGCATAATGGAGGTGAGTCATACTTATAAGATACATAAATTCAAGTTAAAAAAAAATAAAACAAACTGGAAAAAAACTACTGCTTGATGCAAACAAAGTAGGTTCTTCTAAAAAAAATCTCTGAGAATCAATGAAAATACTGGCATTTTTTATAAGTTTAGAAGCCATTATTTACTGTTTGATTTTTATTTGTTATTATATAATAATGATAATATTTTATTTATTTATTTATTTATACTGTTCATTTTACGTTTTATTTAGTGAAGTGTGAAAAATAAATGGGTGGGAGTAGATAAAGCAAAACTATCTTCTGTTCAGAGCTGATCTAAAAAGAACATATGACATATTTTGTAAGATTTTCTTTCCTTTTAACAAACCTATCAACTATCTGACATCGAGATTGAAAGAAAATGAAATTTTCCTTCCACCTACTGCCTGTTCTTGGCTATGAAACAAAGACAATACAATGATTTTTGGGGACTGTTGTGAAAAGAAATCTGGATATTCAACCCAATTGTAGCAGTACTGGCAGTGATTCTGCAGATTTTTCTTTAAGAGATTGCAGTTAGCATGGCATTGTCAGTAAGTCTGAGAGAATCTGTTTCCTGTATGGGTGCATGAATGGGTTCCTTTCATGAATGCTCCATTTAGTCTTCAGTGCTTTGTCAGTTGGGGATACCTTCCATAAATAGGCACAGCAGAAGTATTTCATTTTCCATGATGAGTCAAGGGACAGAGGGGTGTAAGATGAAAAGCCCATGTGTGAGAATCCAAGAGCCAATATCATAATTTCATCTCAGTAAAGCCCAAGTCAGACAAATCTTTCAGAAAAAAAAAATTAAGAAAATCTTCAAAAACAGCTCTTAAACTTATTAAATTCCTGCCAAAGTCCAATCACTTATACACAGGCACACACCTGCGGCACACACCATTCCTTCACAATCAAAGATGTTTATGGCTGCACAAGCTCCTTGTATAAAAATGTGTCTCTTGTAAATTTCATCTACTGCACATCGTTTTACAGTTAGTTTTGTGAAGTAGATGAGAGAGTACATAACCAAGCACTGATCAGCTCATGTGTATCTAACTGCAGCTCATTATTCTCTGAATTGCTGGAATTGCGTCCTGACTGGGTTGTAAAGATGGAAGTGTGTCTCATGTCCTTACTTCCTTGCCTACTGTGCCACAAAGCCAACTATCTGTCTGTCCTTGCCAGAGGACACCCTGCAACAGCAACAAGTCTACTCTACTTTCTCAGGCACATATTCTCCCAAAATGGCCAACGCAACTTATCACAATAAGTCCTTCTCAAAGTGCTTCAAATTTTGAAAAGTAGGAAGGGCAGTGAGTAAAACAGGAATGAGTAAAAATAAAGTACAAATTTGGATTGGGAAATTATGGCAGTTTTCTTATTTTTTTCTTAATCTCCCTGATTAATAACTTGTATTTAAAAGAGCTTTTATTATGAAATGAATGAATATAAGTTTTAAAGCAGGATTCAGCACCTTTTCATCTACTTCTCTCCTCATTAGAAAGATCTGAACTCACCAGGGATAGATTTTGTGATAGAACAAGAGGAAAATTGAATAGAATAGTTTCAGTTGAAAAGTATCTACAAAAAACCTGAAGTCCAGCTGTCAGACTACTTTGGGACTGATTCCAAATTAAAGATATTAATGAATAGTATTATCATAGAAGAAATTTCAGGATAAAACCAAAGAGGATAAGTTAAAGTACGTCTTGCAGTACAGGGGCAACAACAGGACAACTTCGTCACCTTCTTTCATTGGAGAGCTAATGTGAGCTCTAAACCAGTATGCGGAGATACAGGTTCAAGATTTTCCTCTGTCAAGGGAACTTCTTAACAGGATAGTTATGTGATACAGGTATGATATTTATTATGAGATAAGTCACTTTCATTTTCCATGTGGTAGAACTCTGTTTTGCAGAAAGTCGAGTATGATCTGGAAAAAAAGTTTTTCCATGGCTTTTCAGAGGGATCTTGTCATACTATTGTCCTGAGTTCTTCCTAAAACTGTACTATGAACTAAAAAAGGAGCTTGAACCTAGTTTTCCCACTCTCCAAAAGGTTGTCCCAACCAAGTTTGTTTGGCAAATGAACTTCTTTTGATAAAACTGACAATATTGTACACTTCAGCATGTCTTTTAATAAAATGTGAACCACCTATATGCTGCTCTTGATTGACTAGGGGTGCAGGTCTCTGGTAGAGTGACTGCATTAGCACAAATAGAGTATTTTCCCAGGGAATGTCCTCTCAGTCCTTTCTTCCAGAAGTGTTCCAGTTTGCACTAAACATTGCAAGTGAGAATAATGCTAAAGTATTAATGAGCACTTCCCAGGGTGTTTCAGAGGAATGCTCAAAATAGACTTTTAAGAAAAAGTAGTGTTGCATATTAGGTAGCTGACTTAATCAATGATCAGTTGAATATAACAAGAGAACAAGGACAAGGCTTCCAGCAAAGTGGTGAAGTCAACAATGCCTACTTTAAAAATCATTTCCAAATATGCCTATCTGATGAATGTGAATCAAATTCACAAGTGGCTTTGTAATGATAAGCCCATCTTTTAAAGAAAATTATTTGTTTTTGAAAATGTTTTTGTAATGGGCTAACTATAATCTGTACTTAATAAACTGCAGATTTCAGCAAAATGCAGGTAAGTCTGTTCTTTAATCATTTCTCATTTCCCTTACTCCCTTCATGTGACTGAAGGATACCTTTGAAAATTAGGAGCATCAGAGGGGAAATGACTTTCACAGGATGGTCCTGGTGTTACACAGAATCACAGAATTTTAGGGGTTGGAAGGGACCTCAAGACATCATCGAGTCCAACCCCACTGCCAAAGAAGCTCCCTAGACCAGGTTGCATATAGGCATCCAGTCAAGTCTTAAACATCTCCAGAGAAGGAGACTCCACAACCACTCTGAGCAGCCTGTTCCAGTGCTCCATCACCCTCGCTGTGAAGAAGTTCCTACACACATTTGTGCGGTACTTCCTATGCATCAGTTTGTGGCCATTTCCCCTTGTCCTATCACCACATACAGCAAAAAAAGAGTCTGGACTCCTCCCTTTGCCTCCCACTCTTTAGATATTTATAGACATGGATCAGATCCCCTCTGAGTCTTCTATTTTCAAGGCTGAACAGAGTCAGGTCTCTCAGCCTTTCCTCGTAAGAGAGATGTTCCACCTCTTCATCATCTTTGTGGCCTTCTGGTGGAGCCTTTCAAGGAGATTCCTGTCTTTTTTGTATGGGGGAGACAAGAACTGGACACAGTACTCCATGTGAAGCCTCACCAGAGCAGAGGAGAGGGGGAGGATCAGCTCCATTGACCTACTGGCCACACTCTTTTTAATGCACCCCAGGATAGAATTGGCCTTGGCCACCAGGGCACACTGCTGGCTCATGGTCAGCTTGTCATCCATCAGGACATCCAGGTCCCTCTCCTCAGAGCTCCTCTTGCAGGTCATCCCCCAACCTGTACTGGTGCATGTGGTTATTCCTCCCTAGGTGCAAGAATCCACACTTGCTCTTGTTAAACCTCATCCAGTTCTTCTCTGTGCAACATTCCAGCCTGTCCAGGTCTTGCTGAATGGCAGCACAGCCTTCTGGTGTGTCAGCCATTCCTCACAGTTTTGTATCATCAGGAAATTTGCTGAGGGTGGACTCTATCCCCTCATTAAGGTCACTGATGAAGATGTTGAATAGGACCAGACCCAGCACTGACATGAGGAACACCGCTAAATACAGGCCTCCAACTGGCCTCTGTACCACTGATCACAACCCTCTGCACTCTGCCAGTCAGACAGTTCTCAACCCACCTCACCATTCTCTCATCTGTTCCACAATTCCTCAACTTAGTTATAAGGATACTGAGGGAGACAGTGTCAAATTCCTTTGCTGAAATCAAGGAAGACTTACATCCACTGCTCTCCCCAAATCCACCCAGCCAGTAATGAAATCATAGAAGGCTACCAGTTTGGTCGTGCACGACCTCCCCCTGCTGAACCCATGCTGACTACTCCTGATAACTCTCTTCTCTTCCAATTACCTGGTGATGGAATCCAGAACAAACTGTTCCATCACCATTCTAGGGACAGAGGTGAGACCTCGGATCCTTCTTCTTGCCCTCTTTGAAAACCGCAGTCACATTGGCTATCCTCCAGTCTTCAGGCACCTCTCCCATTCTCCAAGACCTCTCAAAGATGATAGAGAGCGTTTCAGCAACCACCTCTGCAAACTCCCTCAACACACGTGAATGCATCCCATCAGGGCCCATGGATTTACACACACTGATGTTGCATAGATGCTCTCAGACCATCTCCTCCCTCACCAAAGGGGAGTCTTCCGTTACCCAGACCATCTCACTTACCCCCACGGTCCAGGAATCCTGAGGGGGATTTCCACATGGTGTGCTATGACCAAATGATTGGTTCTGTCAAAGAGCAGGATTTATCAAATTAGGTGCAATGCTCCACTAATGTTACAATTTTGTTTTTGAAATCTGTAGTATAATCTACTGTCATGCTCGCTATCTGAATACCACAGTCACCTGTGATATCCTAGAGATCCCTGCACAAGTTTCATTTTACCCAGAAGGTACATCCAGGGGTAGCAAAGTTCCTATTGGCTTGGCATCACGTTTAGACAGTCTTAAATACATACACAATTACACTGATATCTTATTAGAAATTTCTTTCTTTCCTAAATTTTCATGTCACATTACTCCCAGCAAATTAAAGGGAATCTCTTAAAAATACATTATTATTTTAGAGAGAAGGGTGGTGCTAAATGGGATTTATATTCTATTCCAGAATATATGTAGAACAAATTTTAATGATAGAATTTAAAATAATGCATGCTTTGTAGACAATAGAGAAAACATCCTTTCTCTGTGTGTTGAAATCAAATGTGATTTTGTATAGACACCTCTGATATATGTTTGCAAACATTCCCTAAAATGTCATTACACTGTGGAAGGATTAAAAACATTGAATCATGTGGTGACCTTTCAGTAGAACAGAGAGTTTAACCCTCAAGCAAAATTTACTGTTGAGAGTTCACTGTCTCTTAATTTAGTGCACTTCTTACTATCAAGCAGAATGCAGAATTACATTTTTGCCTTTTATTACCACCAAATTAATTATGTTAGAGTCACTGTTTGGGTAAAAGTAGCAAATTCTGGAACATGCTTGGTATATTTTAAGTCTCTACTGGCTAGTCCATTTACATTGCACATCAAGATATATAACACTCAGCATACTTGTCTCCTAAAATATGCCAGATACTTTCCTACAATAAAGCTATACCTGAGGAAGACATCCTATTGAACAGATAGAAGTAGTGATATGATATATACACTACATTCTTACTCATGCATTAATGACAGCTAACTATGCTTTTGCTGGACTCACAAAGTAAATTGTCAGATAAAATGTGCAGTAATAACTGCTCAGATAAATTGTTTACCCTTCTATTTGTTTGTTTTTTAATTCCTTCATGGTTATCCTGCATGGTTATCCAGCAAACAGCTATACAGAAACAAAAAGAAACTCAAAAAAGAATAATAGAATCAAAGGAAAGAGGAAAGGAAAAAAGAAGGCTCCTGAACAATGCCTCTTTCTGTGACAGCAATTCTCTCTTACCAGCCTCAAGTGTTTAACATATTGAAACAGTTCATCTTCCTTCAATGAACTTTAATAATTCTGCCAGGTAAGAAGCTATGCTCCATACTTCTTCATGTTGTCTTTTCCCTTCAACATATCTATACTGATCTCCTCATCTGGTCATCTTTAGAGCTCTGTTGTTTGGAGACCAGTGAGCACAGTTATTACCATCATCAATAACCTGTCCCACCTTCTCCTCTTCATTTCTCAACCCTTCTCTTTCCTCTTCAAAATCTAATAATAGCTCCTTGCCATGATAGCTGATCAATACAAGAGGGCACCTGTTCACTTTACTCAACACACTATGCTAAAGTAACATGACATAGGAACAAATATGATTCTGCTTGAATTGTGTCAAGTAACAAGAAAACTATCCAGGAAGTTTCCCTTCAGGGCAAATTTCATGAAACGCTACAGATAACCAGTTTTTAGACGTAGAACTAATCTCTTTCATCTCATTTTCTCTTTTGCTTCAGGTATGATAGCTGAAAACATTAATATAGACAAACTTCAGCTGGTTGTTTCAGCGTTGGAGCTGCAGTAGTCTGTGAGTCAGCCTCTTGCATTAGCACCTAAATCATTGTGAGGACAGATGGGGACAGCACAGTGTCCACTGTCATGTAGAGTGGAACAATTCATACGCACAAGCAGATTGGTTTTAGAGAGTTCTCCTCGAGGAGAAAAATGTTCTCACATCCACTTTGCCTAGCAATGTTTTAAAGAAAAGTTGATCTGTGCTTTAAAGAACAGGTCCATATGGAACATTTTCCACAAGAATTCATGGACGCATTGTTATCAGTTATTCATTGACACTTGCTGACAAAACATTTTATTGTTTATAATTCACAGTGAATGTATATTTAAAATGTATGTTCAGATACACAGGCACTTTCTAAAAATTCAGTTTGTAGATTAAGCACTCTGAGAAAACAATAAAAATATTTGATATAGAATGCTGCTACTTCAGTAAAATTGAAATGCTGAATTGCGTTCATGGCAGGAGAATGACAGAGTCCTAAAGGAAGTTAAGGCCATCTGACAGAAAGAAGTCATTTTAGTTTCTCTGATCATTGTCGATGATTTCCCTGATCAAACCATTATTAATAAAAGACTCAGAAGTAGATTAAAATTTTCATGTGAGAGAACATTAAACACTAACCTAAAAATTTCATTTCCATCTTTCCAGTGTAATTAATCAAGATTTTTCAGCCTAATATGTGCAGAGAACATATGCCTCTGTCAAACAATCCAGACATCCTCTGCATAATTGTTTTAATATAGCCCCCCCCCCCTCCCCACAAAAAAAAAAAAAAGGCGATACAAATAAATGCCTAATATATTATCAGCTTTAACTTAAGTCTTCATTTCCCATTCAAATTTTGTGTTTTACAAATTAAAATATTTGTAGGTTGTTCTTCTAAACAGACTTAATTCCAAACCAGAGATGTTTCATTTTATTTTCTTTGCAAAAATAAACCACCACTATAAGAATTTAGGTATGAAATTACACTTCGAGAAATGCTAGCAGTTGGCTAAGCAGTTTGTCTATTTAAATACACAACCTGAAAGAAATCAAAAGAAGTTTATCTTATATTTTGAAGACTCATTCCCACTGTAGAAACAGAAACTTTAGGACATTTAAATTTCACTTTCCTTTTTTAATTCTGCTCCGTGTTTTAATACTAGTGAAATGGTAACAAAAATATAACTGAAGAGGTTGGCTGGTATTAGAAAATAAGTTATGTGATGTTAGAGAAGCATTATCTTTTTTATTCTAATTGTTGGAAATTGAAAGAAAAAAAATTAATATTGTTGTTGAATGCAGTTGTCCTTTCCCCTATGATTTTCCCTTGGTGTTTGCCATTAATCAAAGTCAAAATTCCTTTGTTGTAATGATGGTAATGCATGACTTTATTCTTGATTTACTGTAGTGCAAGATTCACAGGTTTAGGTAAATTCAAAGGCAGCTCTAAGGCTATGAAAGCTCAGAATATGGTGCTTTTCTGTGACTAAGTATGTCAATGACTAATACTTTAAGGATGTCTGAATATTTCTGACTGTTTTTATAACTACATTCACAAGCTATAACTTTTATAAATGACTAAGAAATATCTTCTCTTCCATGACATTGTTATTTTATTTTCAATTCTGAACTGGAGGGGGAAATAAGGAAAACTTGGCAGTATGTAAAACTGTTTATTATTTTTTTAATAAATTACTTTCTTTTTCAATTAACTGTTGCTATCATACCTACAAAACTTAATGCAAGTTCTTTTGGATTTAGTATGGAATATATATTTTCTTAGTAAAGTGAACTTCACTATATTGATTTATTTTTATTTTTTTATATCTAAGCCAAATACTGGAGAGGCAATACTTTCATTTTATTTTAATTTTTTTTTATGACTAGGCTAACTTTCTATACTCTCCAGTACTTCTGACTGGCTGCAGTGACACCTACAAATGGCAGAATAATTGAAGTCAGGGTGAGGATGACCATGGAATTACACAGTGTTTTAGAGAGAGAATAACACAAATGCAACAAAAATGGACATGGACACCACAGTCATCCATAGAGCTTTTTATCGCTGCTAAATTAGAATTAAATGAAAATCTTTTCATTCAACAATGGCAAAATGAGGAGCAGACCTGATGGCAAGACCTGATGAGGATCTGACCAATCCTCTCCTTTTTTAATACTTGTGTATCTTTAGTTTTATTTCCAACATGCTTTAATAATGACAACTACTCTGCCTCCCTAGGTTCACTGTAAACATTTCAAATGTCACCCAGGAAACTCCTCTGCTACCTCTCCTGCTCTTCAGTCCACATAACACTAGCATGAAAAAAGTACAGATCTGTCTGCAGCCTAAACCACAACACAATTAACAAAATAATTACTCCAAGTGACACTGCATTCTGCTCATAGTTAACTATAAGTGGTTTTTAAAAAATAACGTTAATTTCCATTCTTAGAACATCTGTGACCCATTCACAGAGCTGCTAAGCTAAAGCAACATTATCGCTTTAAAGCCAAAGCCCCCTCCCTCTCCACAACACTCTACTCGACTCTCATCTAAGTCTCACCCAAAAATACACAAGTTGGAGACATATTTTTCTTTTTAGCTTTCTGACTTTGGAAATATGATAGTAAGCATCTTAGGACAGTGACTCTCAGGGTGCTCATTTTTGTCCTGCTCTCTCACACAATGTGCCTGGAGTTTGTGATTTTCTTTTCCAGTGCATCATATGGTAGCATAGAGACTAGTTTTCAATTTTTCATGTTATTTAAGCAGTACGTTTTCTCTATTTTGTTTCACATTTCCTTTTCTCTTAAAGCATGAAGGAGAATTGCTCATTTATTTTCTCCACAGCATGAGTCTTTTTCACTTGATTTTGGCTCTGGGTCAAATAACCCTGCATTATTAGTGTAAAATTTTTGCAAAATAAAAAGCCACTCTACCGGGAAACCAACAGACTGAAGAGCAGATTCCTTTCTGTAGTAATTAACTGTAATCCTGCAGAGGCGTTCAAACAAAAGTGTAAACAAAACATGAAAATTTAGAGTATTGTCTCTTTTTTCACCTGAAATATAAGAACTCTCTGCATGTATATCTTTACTTATATAATATACACTGCAGTTATAAAGCTGGCAAATAAAAAAGAAGTACTAAACATAATTTAAACAAGTAATAAGAACTTAATTTGCCCAAACTGTCAAAAGCATTGCTGACACTGTTGCACATGACAAAACTCATCACTTCATCACTATTACCTCAGAATGATGAGTTAGCTTTGAATAGCTGTCCTTAAAATACGACAACAGAAAACAAATGTGAGTCGCTCATTAACACAATCTCAAGAAGTTAAAAAGGAGTCGTGCTCTAGGAGCCAATTACAGTGTTTGCTACTCACTAGTGCCACCACATGGTGTGATATTTGAATATAATCCAACCGCTGCAGATCGAGGGAACTGCCTGTAAATAATATATTGTACGCCATACTTCAGTAAGGCAGCAGAGAAAGATATATAATCTTCTCTCCTCTATGTGAAGCATAGAATGCTTCCTCGTGAAAGTGGAGATGTCCCATTTCTAAGAGCATGAAAGCACTGTAGTAAAAGCAGAACAGTCAAACTGCTTTATTTCTCCAATAAAAGAAAGAACCATTTGGTAAAAGGATGCATTACACATTTTCTATTTAAATCAGTTTATAAGAAACAGATGTTAAGTTTCCTTTGGTAAGAAAAAAAAAAGGAGTTATAAATGAATTAAAGTGACTTCTCAGTGGAACTCCTACTCTTCTTTGCTCCTTTAAAACTTCACGTCAGAAGTGAAGCAAACTAAGATAGTACAATAAGAACAAGGACAAACTATATTTAACTGATGGTGCCATAAAACATGTGAAAACATCCTGTCCTACAGTGCAAGATCCAGACATGAAATGAAAATACTGCATAAAAGAAAGGGACTGTCAAACATGAAATGCATATATTTCCCTATGCTGGCAAACACAGAAGAGACACAGACAAAAATATTTTGTGACCAGACTGCTGTGGTGCAATTTCAGGTTTCTGTCCAGCTGAAGGCACAGCAGTGGGCTGCAGCACTTGTATGAAAGAGGTTTACAGGAAATGTGTTTGGGACAGTGTTAATCTTGAATAGGGAATACATTTAACAACATGTAAGACATTCAGCCAGCTCTAGGCTATCTCAATTTTTCTTCTAGCCATTTACTATACTGAAGAGTTGCTGGCATACCCCTACCCCCTCCAGCCCCCAACATGTTGCTAATGTCTTCATAAGAGTTTTCATTAAATACCAGCCTTATAGTCTCAGAACAGTGTTTCACATGCAGCCATTTCGACACTGGCAGACTTGGGCTCCGTGCAGGAATGTTGTCTCCCACATGGCTCCACTGAACTCATCCTTAACGATCTACTCCCACTTACCTAACTTCAACACTATTTTTTTGCCTGAGACTGCATTAATGAATCCAATAAATAAAGCATTGTATCACCCATGCGGTATAGACATTAATTTTAGAACAAAACATTAATCAATTTAAATTTATGTACTAATGCAGACACAATCAATTTGAACGTCTTATGACAATTAACAAAGCTTTTGCTACATCCCTAAAACACACTGACCCATCAATTATGGTTTGCATCAAACTAATGCTAATGGTACTTCCTTCTTCCTTAGGCTGATGACAGCCTACCTGATTGGTCAACTTCAATGCAGCAGATCAATTAATATAAATTATACATGCACGGAATGATGGGTTAATATCATAAGTTCATTTAATTAATTGTGTTTGATTAAATGAGGTACTTTCATTAGCCCTCTTAGCCATGAACCATATATACATCATAATCCTTTTACAAGCTCAGCTGCCCAGACACCGACCTGACATTGGGAGCATATTCAAATTACCAGCCGCAGCCATGCAAACCTCCCTGCATAATTAACAACTAAACGAGCTACAGTCACTTAAGCTGAAAAGAAAACTGTTCACATCAACCTCTCTGATACTGTTTAAATTGAAGATGTCATGGGTAAAACAAAGGTGAACAGACAATGGTAATTAAAAATTAAAAAGGACAAGGGGGATTTGCTACTAATGGAAGCAAAGTGAAAAGAGGGCTAAAGGCCTGGTTCTTAAAAAAGAAAAAAGAAAAAAAAGAAAGAAAAAGAAAGAAACGAAAAAATGAAAAAAAGGATGCTCATGATAGGTGATTCTACTCTTGCTCCTGTTCAAGTGAGACAGTGTGAACACTGCATATCAGCCTTCCGAATGAAAATGATCACTTACTACAGAGATCATCCTCTAGCTGGGTGAACACAAGAAACATTACAGTAACAGTAAATGCACAGACACAGACAAACATTTTTTTAGACTCCATATGGGAAGTGAGAGATTTCCATGGGAAACATTTTTTCCTGATTAAAAAAAAAAAATCTAAATAGCAGAAAAAGAGCTGCCTCCTTGTGTCACTTACCTGCTGTGAAAAAATTCATTACAATCATCTTTCCTAGAAGTAAAAGACCTAGGTCCCAAGTTGAAAATTACATCCAAAGGAAGTTATTTCTCGGTTCAAAACCTGCTCTTCCTCACACTGTTTCAATCACAACTGTGCTCAGGACGTAGCAAATGCTGTGTCTCTACAGCGGCAAGAATATGAGTGAGAATATGAGCATGAATACAAAATCTGAGAAACTGCAGACTAGAATAAGTAGTGTTTCTCTGTAAAAAAAAAAAAATTATTGGAATGCTATCCTAATAGCACTCAGTATGTTAAATAAAAAAAGAGCATATGACAAAAGTCCGCGGACATACAAGACTTCCAGCTGTTGGCTCATGATTTCCAGTAAAAAGATATACTGTAACATTCCAAGTAGAAAAGGACAGGTATGATTTTCCAACCAGAATCATCTTATGAATATATTGTGGAGTTTTCTCAATAATTTTAAATTATGTTCCCACACTTCAGAGATGACTCAAAGAAGGTGTAAATATAATTGCTCATGCAGATATAGAATAAAAAAGTGAGGTTTTGAGGAAATAAAGCTGTTTCAAAATTAATTTCAGCATTTATCACAAACCATTTCAGTGGAAGTCTTCTAAATTTTGAGTTTCTGAGTAAATTCACAAAAAGCTCTGGTAGTCTTCCTTCCAAAAATGCTATCCTATGTAACTGTGAAAAGGGCTCTCTACAGTAAACCAGCTTCTGGGGATGGAGATGATGCAGGAACTTATGAGTAAAAGTCTAGTAAAAGTCTAGCCATAATTTCCAAACAACATTAGTTAATTTTTTGTTAGCTATCCTTCACAGGAAGTCACAACTTAGTCATGCAAGTTGTCCCTGTCTTCATCACAGTATTACTGCACACCAAGATGTTCCAGTGCAGGAGCTCTGCAGTATGAAATCCTGTCATATAAATGCCATTTAGGCATATATTTCAGCTATGAGTCCTCACATGAAAACGTATCCTATTCTCATCAAAGGAAAACAAATTACCATCTTAAAACAGGTAAAAAGCAGCATTTTACGAGACTCCATTGTGTTGGTAACCAAACTCATTCTATGGTTCCTGCCTGAAACAAGGACAAACCCAGTTAATGCCTCGGTCTAGCAACATACACAGATTATTTGTATCCTTCTTCTCTTAGGCCATGGGGGTACATTTCAGTATCATAAGAAAGATTATAGCATTGTTCCAAAACCAAGTTACTGAACTAAATATCAGCCATCAGTTTTACAATCTGTGCTATGCTCTTGAGACAGAATAGACAGAAAGAAGACTGCTGGGGAATCACACTGCTGTCATGTGGAATGTTCTTATCTAAATATTTGTAAACATTTAGATTAAAAAAATGTGCTACTACCAACTGCCTATAGTGTCTACTTTACTGCCTACATCTTTCTGTAAGCCTACAGTTGTTTTCTTTTTATTCATAGAGATGAAGAAATTCTCCTTTATCTTTGGCTTAAATAGCTGAAGAAACAAACAGTACAGTTATCTTGGGAATTGTAACCTGCAATTCCTCATGCTCACAAGAGCAAGCGTAATTAGGACCTGATAACTTACTAGTCTATTTATTTAGGCTATGTTTCTATGCTTCAGAGGAGAAGCAAATTTGAACCCAAACTTTCGTGATTTCTATGTTAGTAAAGTTCTCACTGTAGCACACAGATGTTTAATGAAGAAACAAAAAGCACATTGTCTCAGAGAGAGAAAGAATGAGAAATAGAGTCTGAGCACAGTGTATATCAAATAGTATAGAAAAATATCACAGGAATCAAGATCTGATATTAATAATTTTAAGAGTACTCCAAACAGATGCTTAATTAATGTACCGACAAATTATAACTTGTTACACATTGGCTTCTTTGTCATACACATTTGTTTTCAAAATGCAATCTTTAAAAATTCAATTCCTAGAGTTTAACTAATCTGATTTCTCTACTTAAGCATGAATAATATGACTAAATATTGATAATTCAGCATTGAAAATATAAATTACAATTTAAACTAAACAATTAAGCCTCAACTTCAAAAAGCTGCTTTTTCAATGAATGTTTCAAACAGAAAGAATGAGGCTGCCCTCTCTGCTGCCCTTAAGATCTATTAAAATTTCACAAGATCAAGTCATACTAAATCAAGTTGCTGTTGACTCAAAATTCCATCAAACAACTTATCATAAAAACAGATTTACTCCAAGTTTTAAAATTATTCTTTAGTGGCTATTCCCAGAGATATTCTCAGATTAGATGTACGAAGAACTCCTGTTGACACAGCATACATCAAAAACTTTAACTTGCAGCCTTAGGAAAGTATGCCGCAAATCATCATGTGTTATGCAGAATTTGGAACTAATTTCATATCTTTACTCCGGAGAAGAATCCCAGGTACTCTTTTATAACAAAAGTCTAGAACGGTTCAAATCTGTTTTCTTTAAAGGCTGGGAGAAAATGTAGTTAATTGTTTCTTATACACTCTCTGACTTCAGATTAAACAAGTCAATCCATATTCACAAACTAATAGTTTTAAACTGAATGAAGGTGCATCTTGATTACGTATTAGGAGGAGATTCTTCACTATGGGAGTAATGAGGCTCTGAAACAGGCCGTCCAGAGAAGCTGTGGATGCTCTATTCCTGCAAGTGTTTAAAGCCAGATTGGATGGGGCTTTGGGCAACCTGGTCCAGTGGAAAGCATTCCTGCCCGTGGCAGGTGGATTTTTAAGGCCCCTTCTAACTCAAATGAAGTTGTAATTCTATGATTCATTTGAGCATACTCAGTAGAAAAAATCTGAAATACTGCTGTAAAGATGGTAAAGTTGAATCAGCAATAATGAGAAAAGCAATTGCATTTTTAAGTCTTTCATGTTAACTGAAAAGAATTTAGTTAACGTTCTTCCTTCACTATTAAATACATGTAGTTCATTCCAAAAGTAATGCCTCCTATTTATTTCAATGGAAACTACAACAGATACAAAGAGCATAGTGACAGTGTTTGACAGAGCAAATTCTCAGCTACAGAACAGTACTGCTCAACAGTCTTCACTCTTAGCTATGTTTTTTTTCCAACCATGATCAGGAGCTTGTATACTACTTTTGTAAAAATCTGCACGGCCACCCAAAATATAAACTTTTCTTTTGTGTCACTGTCACCACTGCTAAAACTCACCACACACCACCCCACTGTGATCACATCCACTGTTTGTTTTCCATAAACATTCAACAGGTGTTGATGAATATAAATGGATGTCCCTTTTCCCACCTGGAGGAATTCAGTAACACCTCTTTGTTTCATACGCACTTCCGTATAAGAAGCCAATTGATCAGATAGTGCCTCTGCTGCCACCTGTAGCATGGCAACAAAATGTAATGAAATATTGGAAGGAAGGTTCAGCCTCGACTGCCTTACCACCAACATCCACCTCTGATGTGGGCCAACATAATAAACAAGGAAAAAATACTTTCTAAGTAGTCCTTGTAATATCTGTGCTCTGTAGCACAGGAAGGTATTGCTGATATTTAAGAACTGCATATAATTCAGAAGCATCTTCTGCGTAATGTGTTAATGAGTTTGTCAAGAACTGAAGAAGTACCAAGCCCTGAACTTGGAAAGAAAAGTTTTTTGGCACATTTTTTTTAAGTCAGAGATTAGATGATTCTTAATAATTCCTTTATAATGCAGATTATAATCACAGTGTATTTTCTCCATTTCATTTATACTGTTATGCTCTTAAAATAGTTTTTGCCTTCTTAATAAAAAGTATTTTGATCTAGTTTCATACACATTCATGTATTTACAAATAAAACAAACAAGAAGGCATCAAGTAAACCATACAAGATAAGTAAGGGGAGCCTAGGAGCATATCCAATATATTCTATAAACAAAAGAAATATCAGCTTTAGTGTACTGTTAACGTTTTGTTCAAATTATTTATTTTGTTAATGATATTTCTGTTTCAACAGGGAGTATTAGATATATCTCAAAATCCACCATCTATTACAATTTGACAGTTAAATCTATACATATTGTAAAACAGTTATAAACAATCATCAACTGGCATCCAAACTGATTTTTGCATCTGCCAGCAAACTAATATCAAACAGTCCATATGATAAAAGAGCTTTTAAAAGTATTATTGGCATTAAGATGTCCAGAAAACTTTATCTTGCATTTGTACAAAACTATTTAGCAGTTTTTGTCCTAGAAAATTTGTCATGGAAAAGTTTCCCTTATAATACATATTCTCCCATATAATATCTTTGAAGACGTTAAGAATCCTAATTGGTGTCAATGAAAAGACGCATTCGTTTACCAAAAATTTAATGCCATGATTTTTGTCCTATCCTACAGCCATCACTAAAGCTTATTCAACTTCTTGCAAAATATGAAGCCTGTGATATTTTTCACAAAAGAAACTGAAGAAGTATTTTTTCAAATAATTTTTACTATCTCAGAATTTTTTTTTCTCATTGACTAGATCTACTTCTCAAGAAATTTGATAATAATTTTCTTGTTATATATTTAATTAATACTCTATTTTAGGGAACATAAGTAAAAAGAAAAGTGAGAATTTCAACAATATAAGAGTTTTTGAAAATGAAAGAAAGATGGCAATCTTTCTGAGAAATATGCTTCATCTATTTCATAAATATAGAGGAGAAAAAATGTAGGTTTTTTAAAAAAATTAAAATAAGGCTATTACTTTTATAAAAATTCTGTGTGCATTCATGCATTACATAAACTAAAGAAATAAGAAACATAGCTGTAATAATCAGTCAGTAACATTTCTTCCTGTTTTCTGGAACTAAACGATTATGTTCAGCAGAAGTCAATCAATTTTTGCTTATAGGAAAAAGTAATAATTTTAAATGTTATCCCATACTTCCCCATATATTTTTCCTAGTGAAAACAGACAGACTTTTATTCACATCTGAACTAAAATAGATCTTGAATCTGTGCTAGATAGTCAATTCATGTGATAATATAAACCCAAGCAGCACAGCTGAAATCAAGCACACTGTATCAGTTTGCAGCAACTCAAAATTCAGACTCCATAAACAGTTCATATTATATTACAGGCTGAACAACACACTCAGAAGTGTTAAAAGTACAAATTGTAACAGTCATTTCACACTCTAAAAGAGGTGGAACCCATGTAGATGATGCCCCAAGTCTTCTCACAGAAGTTAGAATCCATCATCCTATGGGGCCACAGGATAAAGACATTCATATTTCCGCAAAAGATGTTTACATGCTATTTCCAAATCCTTTCACCAAATAAACTGGGTAGATTTCATTTACATAATTGTTTACATATATCATATTTAAAAGTTTTTATATTTCAGCAGCGCTCATGGGAATAAGAATGTCAAGTGCATTAAAGCTCAAAATTCCTATTTAGAAACCAGTCAGTTATTGAGATTCTTCCTTCTTTGAATCATTGTCTTTCCATATATTTAAACAAAATCAGACTATTGTCATTACTTCAAAGTCTAGAAGACCTGGTGTTTTGTATAGAATTCATTAGAGCATGTCTTTCTTTCAATCTTGGTAAGTAATAGCAGTACTACACTTTCTGTATTAAGTAGAAAAAAAAGGTACTGATTTTTAAAGAAAAAAGAGAACTGAAAGTCCTTTGTAATATTATGGATCAGATTTCCTCAATTGATTTTAAAAGGCCATTTTTGATATCAGGATGGGCAGGATTGGAGAAAAAGAGACAAAGGGGGACAATTGTCTCTCCTTAAAAATCATGTATTTCATTACAAGAATTTGACAGAGGAAGTAGAAAATCACAAAATTTGAATTATTCTGGTTTCTTTGACAAATGAACCTTTTTCCATTTTCAATTAGGTTTGCAGGAGTCTTATCAAGAATCACTGTTAACATTGACAGCTTTATTATTTCTAAATTTTATATCCCGTTGTTGGAAACACTATTTGCAGCACATAGGCTAGCATAATTATAACACAGTGATAGGGGTATAGAGAGCAAAATTTATGTTCCTGTATGTTAAGAAATAAATTTGAAATGTTACATTTTGCAAGCACATGTGTGCATTAACATGCAGAGGACCATATTTTCATCTTTCAGGCAACAGTTGATAAAGCAGATGAATCTCAGTGAAAAAGATTTGGACCATAATTGAAAGAAGAATAAAAACATATTGTCTGTTTCAGTATAACACATCTGATAAATTTTGTTGAACATCAACTATATACTCTGGTCAGAAAAAGTGTTTTCTGGATTATAGAAAATAAACTACTCATAAATGAGAGCCACTCTTCCCAGACACAAACACATGTGCGTATGTGCTTTGCACTCTTAAATGTGGATTTTAATAACAGTAATCAATGAGAACATCCATTACCATTAAATACTGAAATAATAGCTGATTTATAAACTCAAATTATGAAATTTAATACTTAATGACGTAGTGTACATCAATTTATTTGTGTTTTTCCCCCCCTTTTTTTTTCAAGATGTTTGGAAACGATCTGGAGAAGATACATGTAAAACGTTTGACTCCACCCCTCTTGTATCAAAGTTTCAGAAAATGGAGAAGTTTGGCAAGTATAGGAAAAGGACTATATTGTTTAATGGCCAGTAGCATAAAAAAGCATTGAAAACTCTAAAGAACACAGCGTATCCACTGTTACCATTTCCAAGTACTCAGTGGTAAATTCCAAATTACACAAGAATATTTACCATGACTTCACAAAATCTCTAAAATGGTGACTAGAAGAAACAACCTAGAAAGACTGACTTGTCTAAAAGGAGAAATATTATGATTAGAAACGCAGACTGGGGATCAAGTACTGAGGTAAAGTTAGTCCCAGATTGCAGACATGATAATGTCCCTGGTTTCCAGCTGTCACCAGCACAAAATACATCAAATTAAATTCAGCAGAAACAAAATTAATTCAGTGGTTTGGTTGAGTAAAAAGAGAGAAGATCCAATGCTTTATACTCTGTATTAAACTATTCTGTGGCCCAGGATTTTTCAGATGAAGGTCGAATTTCAATTTTTTTTTTCATGTATTTTTCTTTCTATGTTGGGATGATCTTCAACAGTTTCATATACTTCATTTTGAATCTGAGAACACTGCCTGCTCCCATAATTCAGTTCTTCAATGTCACATGCACACTTCAGTGCATAGGAAGTACTTACAAATCCAGCAAGGAACACCAGACAAATTTCAGAGCATATAATACTTTGACAAATACAAAGCTATAGTAATGGAAGTTAATCTCCATAGGATTTCAAAACTTCTAAATTGGAAGGAAACTTACTGGTTCCTGCTAAAAAGGAAAACTGAGTCTAGACTTTTTTTTTTTCCTCTATGCACTACAGAGAATACTCTTTACAGCTAGTGAAATCCACAAAATAAGGTATGAAGAGAAATCACTACTTTAGAGACACTGCAGCTCAGTACTGAGCTTTTATGGTAATACTGGAGTATTCCTTTACTGTCTGAAGAGAAGGGAACCTCTTTCTCAAAACATTTAGTGCCATTATTAGTGCCATTAATAGATTCAACAACACCAGCACTTAGCTACTAATTAAAATTCTAGCAGAAGACTTCAAGGAAAACTGTTATTAAATCTAGCTGCTGACAAGATAAACAGAAATCTGGCTATAATTACTTTTCCTTTAGTGGGATAATTTTTATCATGAACACACAAAGAAGTATTAGAATTCATTACGGTATTGAAATGTGCCTGCAAACACCATCCACCATCAAGAGCAGGGAATATCTAAAGCATGTAATTCTAAAACATAGAATTGTACTGAGGACCACACACATGCAGAGGATCTTGAAAGCTTCTCCAGCATAACATTTTGTATGACCTTAGCACACACAAGTGTCCCACTTGGGTCCATGTCTGTGAATCCAGCAAGGCTGAATGGGAA
>NW_027072089.1:87989906-87992406 GCF_038088225.1 Cyrtonyx montezumae | reverse complement strand
CTGCCCTAGGTAAAATAAAAATTAACAAAATGAAGGGTAAGGAAAGAAATCGGACACTGAGCAGTAACTAGAAGTAAAAGAATGAGTGAACTATCACAACTCAAGCTGATTCCTCATTCAGGCTGTGACAGTATGACATATCCAGGCTAGAGTTATTTCAGTCATTTGATTGAAGTAAAATTTGTGTCTTAGTACAAGCTCACAACCTATCCAGTACCTCATATGAACCTCTGTGTGCACCTTCATTACCCTTGTTTTGCAAACCAAGATCTCATTGCTTTAGTTCTTAATCAGTTTAATAACCAAAATATTATAATGTCTAAAGAGTAAGGAGTCAGGTTTGCACTTCAAGGTCAGTATGAGAACAGACGGCAGGTTTATTTAAACTCAGAAAATGACACCAACCTGTGGAGTGAGGTCAATACACCAGAGGGATGGGGTGCCATCCAGATGGACCTAGACAGGCATGAGCAGTGGGCCTAGTTGAACCTCATGAGGTTCAACAAATCCAAAAGCAAGATCTTGCACCTTTGTCAAGGGATGAAAGGATTGAGCACAGCCCTGACAAAAAAGACCTGGGGGTACTGGTGGATGGCAAGCTGGACATGAGCCAGGAGTGTGCCCTCACAGCCCATAAAGCCAACCATATCCTGGGCTGCAGCCAAACAAGTGTGGCCAGCAGGTTGGCGGATTTGATCCTGCCCCTCTGCTCTGCTCTGAACTCCTTGTTCATTGCAGTGGAGTTGGACTACATAGCCTTCAGAGGTCCCTTTGTCAGAGGTTTACCGGCCGGTAACCCAACCCGATCCAACACGAAGGATTCTATGATTCTATGAAAAGAATAATAATGTTTTAAAACACATTCTATTTAAACCAAAAATATTCTGTCTTTTCTGAATCGTGATAACTAGCTCTTGAGTGATTGATTATGATCTACATACTTCTTCAAACTGTAATTTTTAATTAATTCTATGCCTTTTTTCTTCTGAGTGACAGGAACAATTATTTGAAACTTGGGGGCTTAGAAACACAGGATTTTCTTTCATTTCTTCAATTTCCCAAGATCTGTAAGAATCTGTGTAAGCACACAGGAAGAGCAAAAAAAATCTGATCATAGCAAGAGGATTACCTCCCATTTTTTCTATTTATTCCTTACAAGTATTAACAGAATTACAAGGTGCAGTGTAGGTTTCTATGGAAAACTTTTACTTCTGCAGCTTTTTCTTTTTTGATGCCAATTTCCCAGTTGCAGTTTAATGAGTACTGTGCCTTGTGCTCAGAAAGTATGCCTAGTAACACCCAGAGTTCATCATTACTTTACAGTTAATTCATAAAAATATGTCTATCTCAATTTATATTTATCTTTCTTGAATTTCATTGTGGTTTTTTTTTAAGTTATTTTTTCCAGAAGCAGACTCTTGTAAACAGATAGGAAAGAAAAGCACAATGCAAATATCTGTATGATGAAGCATCAAATCCAAATTCTAAGGGTACGACTGACTTGATAGAAAACAAAACAAAACAAAACAAAAACAAAACAAAACACAAAAAACAAAGAAACGGAAAAAAAAACCACCAGTGGCAGATTTTTTCAAGGCTTTTTTTCCTCTGTGTTTTCTTGCACCTCTTCTTAGCATAATTCAAGTAAGGCTTGGGAGACAACACAATCTACTCAGTAGCATGTTACTCGGTTGCTTCAGCAGGGTAGTTCCTATGCTCCTACACCATCAGCAACAAATGAAAGAGCATTGGTCATCTCTGCACTGCTAATGGTGCAAGTTGCAGCAAACTCTCTACCATTTTGGAGGGGGCTCATTTGCTAATGTGGTGTACGGAAATGCTGTGCCTCCCAGGACTGATGGGGCAGTGGAAGCAGAAGCATGCACTCTGGACAAGCTGATAAGCCCAATATCTTAGCTAAGTCAATATCACTTCTTGCAGTGCCATCTGGACAGGACTCTGAGGTTACCAGTTTAAGCTCATCCAGCTCAGCCCAGCCAGCCCTTGGTTTTTGCAGCAGATGCAGCCTTCAACTGAAGTGAGTTACTTCCACATTACATTTTCCTACTGACAATGTCTTTGCTGATTTTCTCAAAAGACTAATTTTCCTTTCTCCAAAGTATTTTCTCAGTATTTTGAAAAGAAGGACAGCGTGTCACTTATGTGTATGATATAAGGACTAGTTAACATTTGTGCAACATATAAAAATTTCTAGAATCATTTTATTGTTCCAATTACTCTGCTGTTATCATAATATCTTAGACTAATTTTAGCATTATTTGTGATGGATTAAACACTATGTTCTCTGACACAATGTATTACAGATCAGCACCGTTTAGCACAAAATTGTTGTATCTAAGGTAAAACAAGTAAACCCAACAAAGTAACAGTTTTATTAAAAGCTGGACAATTTTTAATAAAAGAAAATTTTGTTTCTAAAACTATTTTTTGAGTAGCTGGAAGTCTGTGTTATAAAGAATAGAATAAAATCATCGGATGG